>NW_028281020.1:2292500-2510000 GCF_059751285.1 Brachycentrus maculatus | reverse complement strand
TGCTAGCAACTATGAACAAGGTTAAAAATAATAACCCATAATAATATAATAATAATTAAATGCCTGTCGTATGTTCTGGTCAGGTGACGTTGGAAAAGGGAACGTTAAGCAGAGGGGAGTTGCTCCCTGATACCATGGCAAAAACTGCTTCTGTGTAACAAGTTGATCACTGTTGGATGTCTCCTTGAGATATGGTTTGGTTTAGGTTAAGTAAGTTGGAGTGGATCAGGTACTCACCAAGTTGCTTCCTGATGCCCATGGGTTGTCTGCTCTTCTACAATGCGGTGATCAGATTTGGATCTCTCCTTGTGGGATGGTCGTCGTATGTTTTGATTTAGATTAGATTAGGTTGACTTGGTTTGGTACTAACCAAGTAACTTCCTGATAAACCATGGGCTGTCTGCTCTTCCACAATGAATAGACCAGAGTTGGATCACTCATTGTAAGATGGTTGTGGTATGATTGGGCTTAAGTAATATTAGGTGGAGAACCTACCTATGATTGGGCTTAGGTAATATTAGGTGGTACCCAGGGGTTGTCTGCTTCTCAACAACGAGCTAATCAGAGATGGATCTCCCTTTGTGCAATGGGTGTGGTATGTTTTAGGTTAGACAAGGTTGGATAAAATAGGTCTGATACACATATATTGGTCTGATATACATGGGTTGTCTATTCTTCCACGAATTGATCAGATTTGGATCTCCCTTTGTGCGATAGTTGTGATATGATTTGGTTTAGGTAAGATTAGGTGGACTAAGTCAGATACTCACCAAGTTGCTTCCTGATGCCAAGGGGTTGTTTGCTTCTCAACAACGAGCTGATAAGAGTTGTGGTATGTTTTAGGTAAGATAAAGTTAGATGAAATATGCAGGTCTGATACACATCAAGTTACTTTCCGATGTCCATGGGTTGTCTATTCTTCCACGAGTTGATCAGATTTGGATCTCTCTTTGTGCGATAGTTGTAGTATGATTTGGCTTAGGTAAGATTAGGTGGACTAGGTCAGATCCTCACCAAGCTACTTTCTAATGCCCAGGAGTTGTCTGTTTCTCAACAACTCTGCTGATCAGAGATGAATCTCCCTTTGTGCGATTGTTGTGGTATGTTTTAGGTTAGACAAGGTTAGATGAAATAGGTCTGATACACATCAAGTTACTTTCCGATGTCCATGGGTTGTCTTTTCTTCCACGAGTTGATCAGATTTAGATCTCCCTTTGTGCGATAGTTGTGGTATGATTTGGCTTAGGTAAGATTAGATGGACTAGGTCAGGTACTCACCAAGTTGCTTCCTGATGCCCAAGGGTTGTCTGCTCCTCCACAACGAGTTGATCAGGGTTGGATCTCCCCTTGTGCGCCAGTCGCGGTACCCCCGCCCTCTGGAATAGTGACTAAATCTATTTTTCATACAAAGGATTAATGTTCTATTGTTTACTGAGGGACGAAGCCATTCGAAAAGCGAAATCATTAAATCTAATTAAGCTATAAAGCGTGTATAATTTATCTTACATAAAGGTGTATAGAATCATTTATAGGGAGGTATGCTTATGCCCAAAGTTATTAAAATAAATAAATATGTAAAGTGGGAGATACAAATATTATATGATTAATTATGATGATGGATTTGCTTGTTCTTTCGCCTGGCTAGAAGATGAATGTGCGTTTAACGTAAGCTGATAATGTTATTTGCTTGTGCTATCTATTGTACTAATACTATTTTGTAAATTCAGTGATTAAATTTTTAAATGAATTGTGATAATGTGTTTTAAAAAAAATATTACCGCCATTTTTTAGCAGTAGATCTTTTATTCATCTTTGATTCTAAAATTCTAACAGACTCATTTTTTAAATGCATTTATCAGGATATTTTTCATTTTCATATAAATATTATTTATTTATTCATCTATAGTAGTTTTGATAAGAAGAAAAAAATTTCTATCACAAAATAACATAATGTGATTTTACGTAAGTAAGATTTTACATTAGTGCTCAATGCACAGGTTTTTAAACCATTGATAGTTACAATGAAGATAACAAGCTTATAATTTAACTTATTCTAGAAAGATATATATATATATATATATATATATATATATATATATAAATATATATATATATATATATATATATATATATATATATATATATATATATATATATATATATATATATATATATATATATATATATATATATATATATATATATATATATATATATATATATATATATATATATATATATATATATATATATATATATATATATATATATATATATATATATATATATATATATATATATATATATATATATATATATATATATATATATATATATATATATATATATATATATATATATATATATATATATATATATATATATATATATATATATTTCGTGTAGCCTACAACAATTCGCAATAGTGTGAAAAAAACAGGTTAGTGATTTTTTCTTCTTTAGCTAATTTACTTGTATATAACATCTAAATTCTCTTCATCTCTTTGAACCAACTACAGATAAATTGGATTCTATACACCTCAAATACGCCCTTTGCATGCACTTTATCAATCATTATTATTTTGTTGTATATAGTGCATAATTAGAATTTAATTAATTACCTTAAAATATTACCAAATATTTGGTGGGTAACTTAATTAAAATTAATTATTTTTTTTTCAAAACAGTTATTGAAAAAAATATTTGTTATTATTAGTACCTAGTTAATATAATCAGTATATTTTTTTAGTTGTTTAATTATGTACTGATCTATTTATTTTATAAATTGCAAACCATTTAATTCAATAACTGTGCACATGATACTTAAACGCAATTAAATCTTACTGATCATATCGATAAGCATAATACTTATAATATAATACAGGATACGTAATTCCTCCAATATAATGAAATAACATTTTTAAAAACCATAGGTTGAACAGTGAAAATCCGGCAGGCTTTTAAGCAGGTTAGTGTAGAGAGATGAATGAATGTTTGTCAAAAACATATTTATAAAAAAGAATTCTTCTATTTGATGATTTAAAAAAATATTTAAATTAATATTCTTACGTTATATACGTTATCACTGATTAAAAAACCAAATTTAAATATTTGATATAAACAAACCCTCAATGTGATATGTTTTCATTTTTATTTAAGTTCTACTTAGTAAATACCACTGCTTCTAAATCTATTGTGACACGTGGTTTGATCCATTCGGCATCATTTTCAAACACCGTATGTAAAGCTTATTCTAAATTTTAGAGTTGGGTCCTTGGGACGTTGAATTTAGAATTAGCTTCATATTCTTCTTTTTCTTCTTCTTCAAACCCTTATCCACACCCTAATGGTGCATAGGGCACTGCATCATATAAACGCAGTGTTATCTTAATCATTAACACATGAATAAAAGGTGATCAGCCCTCCGCTTCAGGTACCAGCCCAGGGTAGTATGGAATAAATATTAGAGTGAAAAAATCACTTAAATTTATTTGACTCCCCCCCTAGGAATCGAACCCGGGACTTCCAGAACGGTAGCCGAGCGTGCTGACCATTACACTATGGAGGTGGAGCTTCATATACGGTGTTTGAAAATGATGCGCATGAAACACGTGTCACAACAGATTTTGAGAAATAGTGGTATTTACTAAGTTAAACTTAAATTAAAAATTGATATATTTTACCACAAAGTGACTGCCGTATCAATTAATGAAATTATATGTTTCCCTATACTTTTAGGTGACGTCGCAATTGATCTTTTTCTCTCTCAATTATTTGGATCATAATAAAGATATAAGAAGTTAGTATTAAAGAATGATAGGGGTAAACTTTAAATTGAAAAATATAAAGGGAAAACATATATTTTAAAATAATTTTTCATCGGAGGATTACGCGACCATTACCGATACGCACGAATGGTATAAGGGTACATAATAATTGTTTATTTTATTCATCAATATTTCGATAAACTACCGACTAAAACTGAATCAATAAATATCAAATAATACGTTTTTTCAATTTTAAAATCATAGAAATTATCAAACAGTACCTACTCAGATTTTTCAATTTTTGTAATGTGTGTCCAAGTCAAAATTTGCTATACGGAGATTAATCTTTATTCTCTGTTGCACAAAAAAAACATCATTTTACTTACAAAATATTTCATAAACAAAATAAAATGCTACTTTATTTAGATGAATATTTATAATAACACATGATAATAAATATAAATGTAAGATTATCAATTTAATAAAAGCAGTATGTATTCATCGGTGGATTTTACAAGTTTATTAATAAAATCATCACATTTTGAATTAATGTCGTTATAAATATGCTGTTTGTTTTAATTCTGTATTTTAAAATGGGGTAAATTTACTATTTCAGTGTCATAAGAACTGTTTATTGTTAATAAATGCGTGCTTAAAACTATGAAAATCTACCAATGTAAACAAAAAAAATGGTTTATAAAAACAATTTAAAGTTAATATTTGTACATTGTATAAAGATAAAGGTATATATTAAGCCATCTAC
Source organism: Brachycentrus maculatus (assembly GCF_059751285.1). Classification (NCBI taxonomy): domain Eukaryota; kingdom Metazoa; phylum Arthropoda; class Insecta; order Trichoptera; family Brachycentridae; genus Brachycentrus; species Brachycentrus maculatus. The sequence goes on along the minus strand of NW_028281020.1, from coordinate 2,505,470 downwards.
AGATAATTTTTAAAAACTGTTTGCTTAGGTTTGGGTCCTTGCTATAAAAAATATTAGTAGATTTTTAAGGGTGATATCAGAGGGCCATGTTCGAAGTATAACAGGTATTTCTTCTGTGATATTATGAATTCATATTACGAGTGTTATATCGATTTTTTGGCTTACTGTCACTTTTTTATAATTTTTAAGTTAACAGAAACATATATATTTTATTATTTTATTTTGTTTTTAACTTGTCAGTAGAAAAAGGTGAAATTGGTTTTGATAAATAAGGGTAAAATAATCAATTTAATAAAAATAAAATATTTTCAAAATAAAATTCATGACTGAATAAAATAAAACATGTTTTCTAGTTGTCTAAAACCTACCTACCAATTTTTAAAATAAACATTTTTAAATGCCAAATATTTCTATCGCTATTTTTCAACAAATGTGATCACAAAAATAATAATTGCCAATCAGTACAAAGTAAACATAAAAGAAATCTATCCTACGTCAATTTAAATATCTAAAACAATTTTAAATATATGTGTATGCTAAAACATTTTCTAAATTATAGTTTTACCTATGTTATTTTGCATTGGATCTTCTTAAAAAATTATGGTCATTTTAAATACAAACATATGGAAACATTTAAAATTTTTAATTAAAAAGTAAGTAAAATATAAAGAAGTAAAAACAAAGTTGAAAACCTTAGGACAAAAACCACATATGTACGTATTTTTTCAGTGGAGACTAAATTTAATAATACGTAAAATATTGCAAAGAACAGTATAGTTTGCACAACTTATTAAAGAGATATTTAAAAAATATATTAACAGCCGTCTGCCAAAAGTATTGTACGTTTATTGTTTTTGTACCAAAATCTTCAGTTTCACATGGTTTACAAGACCTAGTTTTTATTTTTAAATAATTATTTCTTAAAAATTATAATTTCGAATTTCTGAGAACGTCACTTAGTGTTGAGATATTAAATAAGTCTTGTTTATATTTTTTGGATTTTGGGTTAATTTAACAGTCAAATATATGGGTAAGTTTATCAATTCTGCTCTCCAGATTTTTTATATTTTTTAAAGGATACGTATGAGCTAAATGACGATCAAGGTTAAAGATATTACTGTAATATGGAAAGAAAATGAACGAGAAGTAGTAGTTTGAAAAATATTTAAAAATAACAGTTGATGCACTCTATGCACCACTTAAATTCACTCTTACGACCAAAAACTATTTGTTTGACATTTCTGGAGTTTTCAAAAGGTGTTTTCTCTTTCACATGTTTTTAAGAGTAATCGATTTAGAATATGAACAAAAAATCCGAATTTTAAAAACTCCAATCTTATTTATTTCTTCTTATTTATTTTATTAACGATCGGGTGTTATCTTGCCGCATTCATTAAACCATAACCTGTTGTGTATAAATACCATTTATTTAACCATATGCTGGTGTTATACTTTATTCTTATATGATACAGTTCATCAAAAATGTTAGTTGATTATCAACAAAAAAAACTAATCATGGAAAGTTAATAAGCTATTTTCTCCTTTTCTACCTTGTATTATAAAGTAATTAAACTTTATAATACTAAATTATAAAATTCTAACCGAAGAATTTAAAGAAATTTTATTTTAGATAAATAAGATTATCATACCAAATATGTAACATATATGTAAATAATTTTAAAAATAACAAATTCATAATTAGAGTTTATGTTTTGCAGTAAATGTTTATTTGTAAAGTTTTTTGAAAGTATTATCATTATCGTTAGGAAGCGCCTTGATGTTAGTTAGTTTTAAGACATTTTGTATATTAAAAGCCTTTTTTACTTTGTGGTTTCGTAATAAAACATTATCCTTATCATTCATCGTTCACTTTGTAAAGTTAACTTTAAAGTAGCATTAAACAAAGTGAACAATGAAAAAAAAGACACTGGATGAGAAAGGTTAAATAGGATTTTTTAAAGCTGTTCCGCTGCATTCCCAAATCTGATACAGAAGTATCTAGGCTTCCTGACAGACCTTCTCTTGCAAAGCATTTTTTAAAACTGTTTTGCGAAATTTACTGAAAATGTGAAACAAAATTGTAACCCGATTTTACTATAAATTTACATTTAAAAGCTTTCAATATTCCTGTCACTGCCAATCAAAAAGCTGAAGGATTATTGAAAGCTGTCTCGCCGCATGCCCAAATCTGATACAGAAGCATTTAGGTTTCCTGGCAGATCTGCTCTTGCTAAGCAACTTTTTTTAAAACTTAGTTGCGAAATTTATTAAAAATGTGAAACAATATTAAATTGCATCCCGATTTTACAGAGAATTTACATTTAAAAGCTTTCAATATACCTGTCATTGCCAATCTAAATAATACAGGTTTGTAAATCCGTCACCAAATTTTCTAGAAATACCTCGGTGAAGGCAGTTAAAGAAATTATTGTTGAGGTTAAATTGGTAGTGTTAAGGCAAAGGGGTATATCTGTCTCAGACCAAATTTTACAGGAGAGCAAAAACAAACTTGTGAAATTAAATAACTCATTTGTTTTATGTATTTTTATGCGTTCATATATTAATAAGACTAAACAAGTATTGCAACTACAGCTATATCCTTTTGCCAGATTATGAGATACACTATTTTAGACATTTTGTGGAACAAACTTAAAAAATTAAAAATTTGGCAGATATACCCCTTTGCCATTACACTATCGAAATAGGATAGATATTTTATTAAATTGGAAAATTCGTATGTAGTTTTCGCTTGCATGCTCCGTGACGTACCTGCGCACGCCCCCCACGCCGCCGCCGGGCTGCGGGCCCGGCAGCACGGGGGCGCCGGGCGGCGCGGGAGCGGCGCTGGGCCCCGCCGCCTCCGCGCTCACCGCCACGGCCCCCGGCGCCGATGAAGGCAGCCCTGTAACTGACGCCCAACCATCGACATTAGCGAGAGATAAGCACTTACATCAACAATAGCGAGAAATTAACACGTTTACTAAGTGCTCGGGTGGAAAAGTAGAACACCCTAAGGGCGCTTGTCCACTACCCAGAATTCCGTGTAATTTTACCGTCCGGCACGTCAGTTAGCGTTTTAAAACGACGATTGGCTTGGATTGGCTTGTGTTTTTTTCCATCTTTCTTCGGATCGGAACTCTTGATCGGTGCTTGAACACGTTGCGCGTAAATTCGATCACGCCAAACTGTCGTAGTCGTTTTCATTTTTCAACCCCGGACTGCCGAACGGTGAAATAGCGTGTAGTGGACAAACGCGCCAAGGGAGCTTGTACACCACATGGAATTTTGCTGTCTGGCAGTGCGGTTAGTGTGATAAAACGGATGATTGGATTGTGTTTTTGGCTATCTTTCTTCAGACCGGTGCGCTAGATTGATGCGTGATCATAGCGCCCGTGAATTCTATCGCGCTAAGCTATCGTAGTTGCTTTTATTCGAAAAAAAAACTGTACTGCTGAACGGTAAAATTCCGTGTAGTGTACAAGCGCCCTAAGGAAAATCTAAGGCGTAACATCCAATCGCTTCTCTTGCCGATCTCATCTTGTGATCTCAAGGAGAAAGTGCAGGATTTTCTATGGTGGCTGGCTGACGCACGTATTCGAAAACGGAATAATTGTATAAGCACTGTTATAAAATGACCTATAAAAAATATTATTTACTAACGTGGGTATTTAAGTCCATGTAGGTCTTGCATAAAGTATCATTCCAATGGCGCTAATCAAGCGTCAAACACTGAAAGCCTGTTTTCATGTTTTCATACACTTTTTGAAGCATTGTCACGGGAATCTGGGTGATTTGGGTTTGAATGTTGTTTTTGAAGGCTTGCAGGTACTAGAACCGTTATAAATCAAGGATTTTAGATAATTTAACAGGAAAAAATTACAAGGGTCCAAATAGGCAGGCATTTTTAGGAGTATGAGTCGTCTGGGAAATTTGTCTCATAAAAAAATCATAAAAAGCGTTGTTGTGTTAGATTTGACTCCGTCTTACTGAAAACAGATGTCTTTCAGCTCCATCTCTACTAATTCAGGCAAGAAAATGCATCTCTTTTAATTCAGGTGAGATGATGTTCAGAAATGACTGTAGAAGACTATTTTTATTAGAAAAGTAAGTCATCCAAGCAACACGACTAACAAGTGGCAGTCTCGTCACACCCACAAGAATATAATCTGAGTGACACGACTAACAAGTGGCAGTCTCGTCACACCCACAAGAATTTAATCTGAGTGACACGATTAACAAGTGGCAGTCTCGTCTCATCTACGAGGATGTCATCCGAGCGACACGACAAACAAGTGGCAGTCTCGTCACACCCACAAGGATATTATCTGAGTGACACGACTAACAAGTGACAATCTCGTCACACCCACAAGAATATAATCTGAGTGACACGACTAACAAGTGGCAGTCTCGCCACACCCACAAGGAAATCATCTGAGTGACACGACTAACAAGTGCTCACCCATGAGGACGACGAACGCCAGCATCACGACTGCGGCCACGAGCAGCCCCATCCCGTGACGTCACCAGGCGAGCGGCTCCCGCTCCGGTAGCATGGCCGCCGCTAGCAGCCGCGCCCGCTCCCCGCCGTCCGCGCCGCTGCCCGCCGTCAGCTTGTCGGGCCAGCGCGCCCCACCGCACCCTGGAATGACCAACCCTCAGGAAAAATATATTGTCGCCATAGATGAGCGGAATGAATAATTCCGCTCATCTATGGAATTAGAGACAAAACTTTTTGGTTATATCATATAATAATAATAAAACTCTTATCCGCACCCCAATGGTGCATAGGGCACTGTGTCTTATAAACGCAGTGTTATCATGATCGTTTTTTACACATGAAGGAAAGGTGATCAGCCCTCCGCTTCAGGTACCAGTCCATGGTAATATTGAATAAATATTACAGTGAAAAAATCACTTATATTTATTTTTACCCCCCTTGGGAATCGAACCCGGGACCTCCAGAACGGTAGCCGAGTGTGCTGACCATTACACTACTGAGGCGGACAAAATAAATATCATATACCCAATAAAAATATAATATATCATAAACCTAATAAATATTATATCAAATACCAAAGAAATATCATATAATATGCAAAATAATATATCATATACCTACCTAATGAAAAACAAAAACATAAATAAAATATAACATCTTAACATTGATGAAGAAGAATATGGAAGTCTGGGTATTTACAGGGCTCTCACCCTATCATAGGTTGATTAAGTGATCACTTTAAACACGTGTTACATTCACCATTCTACCCATGATTGAAACCACACCACTCGAATTTTGGAAGTCATATGATAAATTTCATGACGTTCCACGATAGAGTTCATAACAGCCATCTATTATTGAATTTATATATTTTTTTTATTTACAGAGACCCTTTCCCAAAGATTCAAACTCGGAATATTTTTCACTCTGGGAAATGCTTGAAAACCTGATTTTTAATATTCGAAATATTAATGATCAAAATATCTATTTGTTTATACGTAGTGCCCATTTGTGTGTTACTCATTTGTGGTATTGCCAATTTTAAGGGAAAACTTTAATGTCACCTTTGAAAGTGTTTAAATATTTTTATTTTTATTTCTGCAATGTTTTATTTGACAAATTTAAGGAATCTATTGTGTATCTAGTTATAAGACTCGCCAGGTTATTTTATGAGGTTAGGTTGAGTTATTTCTAAACAATACATTATTTTTTTATTGTTCTAATTTTATTCGTTTAATGACAGTAAGGGTATACAGCATACGCACAGTTAAATATAAATTTACTACATTTTATCTTAAATTCAGGTCTTATATCAAGTCATTCAGGTCAAAAATATATTTTACTATTTTTTTCCATTTGAACAATTAAAACATATATCGCTCACTCCTTTCAAGAACGTCATAAATCAAAAAACTTGATTTTTCAGGAGAACGTTTATAAAGTTTAAAAAATATAATACAATGTATTAAAAATAAATATCAAGCCGCTTATTGAACTTTTTACTGTGCAACAGATCTTTTAAGGATAAACCTGAAAGTTTTTTTCTCCATTTGAAAAATATTTAGTATATTTAAATAAATGACTAAACAATACCTTTTCTTCAAAATGCATAAACAACACTTTCTGCCCTGTAGCGGGTTAAGTTAAGTTAAAAATATACCGCTTTTGCTGGGATATAGTACATTTTCTGGGCATTCCGAAAATATGCACCACTGAAAATTGATGATTTTTTGTTTATGACGTTCTTGAAAGGAGTGAGCGATATTAGCATTGCTGCGTCTTATTGAATGTTTATTGTTTTTTTTATGTTCATTAATTAATATTACACAAAACCATACAATAATATAACTTAAATTGAATTTCTTACACCTTTTAATTTCGATATATTGTTTAGAATATTTTTATTAACTTTGGATATTTATATAAATTAAAAAAAAAGGATCAAATTTAAGATAAAATCTTTTTTGCAATTAAATAATTTAAAGGCATAATGAAAAAAGAGAAAGGGTTATGTTCTTATTAATATATTTTTAATCATTAACAGGTGATCAGGTTTAAGATAAAAATAATAACCTCAATAAAAAAGAGCTTAGTGAATCGGAGGTAATATTTTCAGCCTGTTTTTTTAAAATATTTTAATATTATTTCTAATCAAGCTTCATTATTAATGTACTATTTGACTGCAAATATTTATGTAGTTTGGTATTTTTTTAGCTGATGTAAAAAGTTTTTCAATTAATTATCTATTAGTTACTCAATGAATGTTATTCTTCTAAAAGTAGGAAACACTTACCTAAAAAATCACGCTATCGGTTAACGAGTTCCAAAAATTGATTAAAAGTTAAACTTCTTTCAGGAAAAAACTCTTGACAAAGAATCTCGTTCAAAAGATCATCAAAAAGATTTTATTTGCTTCAGGTTTGTGATGGAAATTCCTGAAAACGAAAAAATATATTATTAATAAAGTTAATTTGCTGAAAGATAATATTGTTTTGGTTTTTAAATTTATATACAAATAATAATAAAACATTAAAAAATATATCGAAATTTGTCAAAAACTTCACTAAGGATAATATTACTAGCAGTGACATCTTCTGGAAACAAGTAAAAGGTGGAAAACGTAAGAAAATTCTAGATTTTTACTTTCGTCGCTAGATGTCAGAAGTTTGCAAATATTTTCACGGTATTTAAAAAAAGTATTATTTGATTGATGAATTAAAATTGACATTCATTTATTTTAATTTTACAATACTACATGGCAATAAAATTTTTAAAGAAAAGTGAACGTTGAAAATGTCTTAAAATTTTAGTTGTAGTTTATTTATACATATTGTGTATAGTTTTTCTTTTTAAATACAGAATCTTCTTTTAACAAAATAAACAACATAAATTTTCATTGTCTACGTTTTTCTATTGTAAATAAACTTTGTCTGTTGATTTAAAATTGGTGTGATAAATTCGAAAGAAAGTGTTGTGAATATGTTCGATGAAATTATATGAGCCAAATTAAATCTGGCAAAGAAAAAATAGTTTCTTTTTTCGGCAAATATGTTATTTTTATAAAAGATTTTTGTTATTTGTGATGATCTTATTTCGATTGAGGTTTTTAATAATGGGTACAATTGATGAATGTTACACGTGTGTAAAGTGATCACTTAAATCTGCCTATGACGGTCAAAAGCCCTAAGTCCTTCTTCAGCTTTGTCGAGAAGTCAAAAATAATGTAAAAATTAACTCCCCATTGGAAATTATCCATATTGTATAGTAATTGGACACACTCAAAATGTTGTAAAAAAATGTATTTTTCCTTCGAAAACGTATCTTTGGAAAAATTTCAAAAAGAAATTATTTGACGTCTCACGCATTCTCTGAATATTTTTGCACGCATCCTTTTACTTTACGCACACAATTTTTTAATACGTCATGTTAATGCTGGCTACGAATGAGATAAAAGAAAAAAGTTTTCTTTAAAAATCTAGTCGTTTCGCAAGAAAAAAGCCTTGAACATAAGCGAAGATGCTGCAAACTTGATTGAAGCAGTATTCGCGAGATAGTTTTGTTCTTTTCATACACCGCATACCTCACCCAAAAACTAAAGCCCCCTTGGGGTTGCCAATATACATAGATAAAGTTTTCCTCGACGAAAAAAAAAGTTGTTTTTTCTAATCTAGTAGCTTTGGCAAACATTTTCAGATGGAAAATGAAAGAATCAAATTGTTTTCTTCATTGATTGCCATAATGCGAAAAGGCTTTGCAATTTCAAATGACATCACTGCTTCAGGATATCCCACAGGATATGTAAAAGGACCGCAAACAGTAACCAGAGTAGTATTTGAGAGGATATACTCGTAAAGTCTAATTCAATGACATAATCCCATGGAATGCTAAAAAAAGGTTTATAATAAGAACTATCACCATATGTAAAAAGTGTGCACGGAAAAAAAAATATTGATACTATTTTAGAGACCTTTTGAAAAATTTACATAACTTTAAATGTTCCTTGCTTCAGACTATAATATCATTAATTTCTTATACTTTAAAAAAAGTTTTTTTCTTAAGTATCTTCGTAGAACGGAGTTTTTTTCTCCATTTAATCATAGATCTGCTGAACGTTTTTTTTTTCTACCAAATATTAATAAACAAATTAAGTGATAAGATATAAAAATCTCAGTTATTTATTTGTTTATTTTTCATAATATTCATAATAAAAAATCATAATTTAAAATAAAGTACCCTCACTGGGTTTTCCCGTACCGAGGGCATAATTTAATACGAATATTTTATATAATTTAAATATTAAAACACGTTTACTCTAGAACTCATCATACGGTACGCTGGCTAATCGAGTAATGAAATATCAGGGGAGTAATGGCCGCTGAAATAATATCATTAGCACTTTTTTAATGACGAAAATAGTAAGGATGTAATTTTAAGTATAGTCAATGAACCCAGATTCATTTTGTAAAGCTTTTAATCATTGATATTTAGTCCGCCTCCGTAGTGTAATGGTCAGCACGCTCCCGGGTCTCGGTTTGATTCCCAGAGGGGTCAAATAAATATCAGTGATTTTTTCACTCTAATATTTATTAAATATTAAAAACCCTGCACTGGTACCTGAAGCGGAGGGCTGATTATACTTATTATTCATACGTTAAGTCAAGATAACAAACACTACGTTTACATGATGCAGTGCCCTATGAACCATCGGTTGGGGATAAGGGTTTTAATGAATGAACGTTAATTTAGTCCGCCTCCGTAGTGTAATGGCCAGCACGCTCCCGGGTCCCGGTTTGATTCCCAGAGGGGTCAAATAAATATAAGTGATTTTTTCACTCTAATATTTATTAAATATTAAAAAACCCTGGACTGGTACCTAAAGCGGAGAGCTGATTACCTTTCCTTCATGCGTTAACGATCAAGATAACACTGCATTTATATGATGCAGTGCCCTATTAACCATCGGGTGAGAATAAGGGTTTGAATGAGTGAACGTAATTTTACTATGGTTAAGTAATCCAGATTTATTTTTTTTAAGTTTCTAAACATTGATTAATTATAATAAAAACGCAAAAGAAAACTATGTATTAAATTATATTCCTTTTGCACGTGTTAGTACGAGTATATTTGTTCCTTGGAATATCGTATAACGATTACCGTACGAATATTTAATGTTTCGTTTTCCGTATGGAAGTTTCAAGTTATGACATCCATACGTATAAAATACATATTTGTTCGAATTTTCGATCTCGTTTATGTGTGTATTTTACGAGCTATTTAACTTGAACGTAACGTCAAACAAAATGTGAAAGGTATTAAAATGTCGTCTTTCCGGGCCTTTCGATAATTGCACAGTAAACTTTATACAGGTTGTCTCACGAAATATGTAACGATATTCATTTATAAACTTTGAAATTAACTAAGTTCGTTAAATGTTAAGGTGAGAAAATGGAAACCATTCGATGGCCGCAAAACGATGTTCGAACGGCGAAATAAGGAAAAAATGCAAAGGTGACATAAGGATTTTAGATAAAATTTAGAAAGGTCTGTTGGGATGGTTTGGACATGTGGAAAGAATGAGTAAGGAAACAATAGTAAAACAAATTTGTGAGGTGAATGTAGTTAGAAAAAGAGGTAGAGAAAGGCCGAGGAAATCTTGGCATGATCAGTGTCGAATACTGGAAAATGAACGGGAGACGAGTCAAAGTCAGCTATGACAGGTCAAGCTCTGTATATGTAAAAAAAAAAACGTAACACCAGTTTACTTTACATTTTCAGCTACACTTATTATCGTTAAAAATTCAGATAACGGTTGTGAAAATTAGTATTCCAGCTATGATTTATTTGAAATGAATGTTCTTTGATTTACGCATTATTTGAAGAAAAAAATCCATACAGTATAAGAGACCCTATATAACCCTGTTATTTCGTTAAACGAGTGAAACTGTGACAAGGATATGAAAAGGGTATTTTTGGATAGATCCAAGTAATATATATTTTTTACATCGACTTGCGTATTCATACGAATTGGACTAACAGCACAATCATAATAAAAACGTGCTTGGGTTTTTCACATTAAATAAACTAAATGATTGCTCTTCCCTTTTATGTTTGTATATAATATTATTGGTGCATGTTGAATTGGTAATATTGACTTTTGACCTAAGTTGCTTATACAGATCACAATATAGGTTAAAAACTTTCAAAATCACAAGAGTGTAGCCAAATATAACCAATCAAATTAATAATTATTGATAAATACCTGTTGAATTTTATGGGTAAGTTGACTTTATTGACTATTGACCTAAGTGGCTTATCCCCATCATAATTGAGGTAAAAGTCTTCCTTTCCAAATTAAAACAAAATGTTTTCATGGCAGTAGCCTAACAATACAAATCAAATAAATAATTATTGGTGCATGTTGAATTGTAAAGATGAGATGGCTTTATTGATTTTTGACCTAAGTTGCTTATCGACATCACGATTGTGTCAAAAACCTTCCTTTCCAAATAAAAAAAAATATTATTCTAATGTAACACATCAAATAAACATTGTTGATTTCAAAATTTTTATATTGTTTTTTATAATTTGCGTGTTAAAATAATGAAAAAAAGAAAAACATTGCTGTTCTTAGTAAGTAGAGTAATCAATTAAATTATCAATCAAAACTATAAAAGACATACTTTTAAATCGATCAAATAATAATCTTAGGAAAGGAATAAACAACACGTGTCAGCAAATGTGTGGTATAAGCCCTGGGATGCTTCTTCTAACTAACTAACTAACCATCAGGCCGCTTCACCGTAGGGGTAGGCAGAGAGAATAGAACGCCATACCAACCTGTCCATGCAAAACGATAGATGCTTCATCTCGAGTCTTTTAAAATATTGATGTATCATCCGTAGTGTGAAAAATCCAGTATCTTATAAAATAACTCATACTTTAATTTTATGTTTTATATTATCCACTGACACTTCGTGATGGAATTGCATTTTTAATTTATTATTAGATTAAAACCAATATTTTTAGCTTTTCCACTTTTTTATTTGACCAGCGACCGGGTTTCGTCGTTACCGACATCATCAGACTGGTCTTCTAGTCTGATGATGTCGGTTACGACGAAACCCGGTCGCTGGTCAAATAAAAAAAGTGGAAAAGCTAAAAATATTGGTTTTAATCTAATAATAAATTAATTATATGTGATTTTTTCAGTAACTTTTATTTTGAGTTCGGTTTTTTTAATGAAAGAAGTACGAGTAAAGCTCATTTCGCTCTCTCCTTTCAACAACGTCATAATTCAATAATCGACCAATTTTAGTTGTGCATGTTTTTCGAATGCCCAAAAAATGTACTATATCCCAGCAAAAGGGGCATATTTTTGTACTTTATATTCACCCGCTACAGGGCAGAAAGTGTTGTTTTTTTTTATTGTTTTATTTTTTTTTATAATAAATAAATATTTTTCAAATTGAGAAAAAACATTCAGGTTTTACCTAAACAGACCTGTTGCACAAAAAAAGTTCAATAAGTGGTTTGATATTTATTTTTAAAACATTTCATTATATTTTTAAACTTTAAAAACGATCTCTTGAAAAATCACGTTTTTTGAAATATGACGTTAAGACATGTAAGTTATTTAAACACATTGGATAAAATATGTACACAATATCACTTGGTGTTAATTCATCTTCGTCATAAATTACAAATCGCTCACTCCTTTCAAGAACGTCATAAATCAAAAATCGACAATTTTCGGTTGTGCATGTTTTTGGAATGCCCAGTAAATGCACTATATATATCCCAGCAAAAGCTGCATATTTTTAACTTAATACCCGCTACAGGGCAGAAAGTATTGTTTTTGCATTTTGAAGAAAAGGTATTGTTTAATTATTTTTTTTAAATCTACTTAATATTTTTCAAATGTAGAAATAACCTTCAGGTTTTACCTAAAAAGATCTGTTGCACAGTAAAAAGTTCAATAAGTGGCTTGATATTTATTTTTAATACTTTGTGTTATATTTTAAAACTTTAAAAACGTTCTCCTGAAAAAACAAGCTTTTTGATTTATGACGTTCTTGAAAGGAGTGAGCGAAATAAGGTTGTGAAGATATCTGAGTGAAGAAAGTAATAGAGGAGCACATTCATCATAAACGCGATACTGACTACTTCAATCCATTAGCGGGACATCCCACCCTTAGTCCAATACACCCTAGTCTAAGTAATCTAAGATAGAACGCCGTTAAATAACGTTTCACGGGCTGGATGTTAACTTATATACAAACAACGAAGGTTTGATCCCAAGAATTAACAATAAATATGGGACACTGCAATATATCGTTCCAAACATTTTTAATTTGTAGCCGACGAATGTAAAAGGTCAAAATAAAATATGGAACTAAGGAATGGGTAAATAAATTATCAAGAGTTAATTCTATGAAAATTGTAAAAAAAGTTTATATTCATAATTTTCTTTCTCCTTTTTGTGTGTATATTAGGTTAAAATGGATAAAAACAATAAAAAATGTATGTAAAAAAAACTCCACCGACAAGACACACAAGGTGACTTGGTGAGTCTCCTTCTGTGACGAGCAAAAAATATTTTTAATTTGTTCATAATTGTTCTTTAAATAAATGTAATATAAATGTAAATAAAATAATAATATTAATATAAAAAAATGTAAATACATAATAGAATGACTGTGTCAAAATCTTAGTTCATAGAAACTTGGCATAAGTATTAAGTATTTCAAATACCTGATTGTGGTCAGATCAAGAGTCGTAATAATTGGCGGGTATGTATGAGGAAATGCATGAATGTGTAAGATGCAAAGATTGTTTGCAAATACAGATTAGCTCGTATCTATTTTCTTTTTAGCGTTGTTTGCGTTCTATTTTCTCTCCCTACCCCTGCGGAGAAGCGGCCTAATAGTTAGTTTGTTTAGTTAGTAAGTTATATAATTCCAATATATTTAATTTTTATGCATTCATAGAAAGGCGATTCTGTTTTATTTGTATTATTTGTATTATTTTGATGTAAATTTGTTTATTTCATTCATTAATTGATTGGCAGTCACTTTGTGATAAAATTAATCAATTTTTTACTCAAATTTTACTTGGTAAATAACACTTTTTCTTAGAATCTGTAGGAACACGTGTTTTGATGCATTCCGTTTCATTATCAAACACCATTGTTTGATGGGTAGATAGTTAATAAATTTTAAGGAATAGTGGTATTTCCCAAGTATGACTTAAATTAAAAATGAAAATTATAAGGTTTTTTTTTACCTAATAAAAACCTATATTTAAGATTTGATATAATGTAATATTACATCTATGTCATAACAAAAATATCAGTAGTGTGCTTACGTATGAAGCAATAATGTCTTTATAACCCCCTAAAGTTAAGTGCTTATAATATGTACTTAGTATTATAAGTACCTCATCATAATCATGTAATGACATCATCACGCCTTTGCTATATAAAGTCTTAAGTGCTTGCGGTATATTAATACACAAAATATCAAAGCATTAATAGAACCTAAAACCTTCCCGATTATAATATACTCGTATATCTGAAGTTTTCTGATTTGACCCGTAGTCATATTGGTCGATTCCCAATTTTAGAAAACTTTGTCGGATACTTGATTTAACTTTGAAGCAGTGCTAGAAATATTTAATGAAATAACTTCAGATTTTTCATAATAAAACGTCATTTTAAAAAGAAATACCGACATCCGGAGCATGTGTGAGACGGAGGATATCGTCAGGTGGGGACGACGACGAAGGCGATACTGGAATGATGTAAACAGAATTTTAGATGATAGACTTCTACGTATCGCCCTTCAAGGAATCCCTGAAGGTCGCAGACCCCCAGGCAGACTTCCAAAAAGGTGGAAAGACAGCTGGAAGTCAACATCCCAAGAGCTACAAGCGGAGGCACAAACAGATCCTTAGGATCTAGAAAAAGAAAAAGAAGAAGAAGAAATAAAATAAAAAACTTTTTTATGGCAAAGAAAACAAAATAACTGTCTTTGAAAAAATTTAATCAATTGATTTGGGAAACACTTTGTGGCAATATGTATCCTTCTCAAACTCTACTTGGTAAATACCATTAATTCTAGAAATGTACACATGTTTTGAAGCTGTACGCATCATTTTCAAATATCGTAACAATGAAAATAAAAATACGATGCAGTGACCTATGCACCATTGGGTGTTATAAACGTTTAAAAGAAGAAAAAATATTTCTAATTTTTTTCTCAAAAATTACAAACTTAAATGTGTTTTCCCTTTATTGTTAAGAATTTTACAGTCTTAACAATAAAGGGAAAACACATTTAATTTTGTAATTTTTGAGTTCGTAATTTTCTGAAGGAACGAGATTGAATCGCATGAAGAGAATGAGAAATATATTTACATTGTGGTATAAAAGAATTAAGTGGATACTTTAACGTCTTCGTGTTCTTTCTTGAGTTTTCTTTCGAGTTTCCATTCGTTTCATGAAAATTAAACGAAGTAATTCTCCAACAAATACGCATGTATATTTAAGGGAAGAAAAATATTCTGAGAATTACAGGGGTACAAATTACATGCTGAGCGTCACCTGACAAGTTTCTCTCGTATAACTCTTGCAGCTACACATCACGCGATATTTGGCTGATGTGAAATTCTTATTTACTTTTAGTACACAACCATGGTACACGATTTACACACAACGAAGGATTGATAGTCCCAAGAATTAACAATAAATATGGGAGTCGAACACTGCAATATATCGTTCCTAACATTTTTAATTTGTTGCCAACGGATGTTAGAGGTCAAAATAAAATATGGAACAAAGGCAAAATAAAGGAATGGGTGAATGATCAAGAGTTTATGAAAATTGTAAAATGTTTATATTCTTAATTTCTCTCTCTTTTTTGTGTGTATATTAGGTTAAAATGGTTAAAAACAATGAATTTTTTTTAAAAAATTCCACCGACAAGACACACAAGGTGGCTTGGTGGGTGGGTGTCTGCAATTTAAAAAAAAAATAAATGTTAAAAATTGTTATTTAAATAAAGTATACAATTTATGTTAATAAAAAATAACAATAAAATATCTGCCTCCGTAGTGTTAGGCTACCGTACGGAGGTCGCGGGTTCGATTCTCAGTGCGGTAAGTATTAATACAGGTGATTTTAACCATTATATCACAATGACTATTACAAGAAGCGCAGAATTGATCACCTTGCGTTAGTTAAATTAACAATTAAGATAACACTGCATTGATACGATGCAGAGACTCATTTGCTATTGCGTATATTTAAGGGTTAAAAGAAGAGGAGGACGTTTAAAGTAAATGAGATCTAAAATAAATTGGTTTAAAAATAAAACAAAAACATTTTAAATTTAATTAAAGTTTTACTTTGTAACAACCACTTTTTCTTAAAATCTGATGCGACACGTGTTTCCATACATTTCGCATTATTTTCAAATACCTTAATAATACGAATGCATCGAAACCCATGTTACATTACATTTTAAGAAAAGCTGTTTGAAAAAAAGCATATGAATATAATTAATAAAAAAACATTTTACTTAACGTTTTGGCAACATACTCCATTCCATTAACAATAACACGTCATTCTTCTACATAAGGGGTTCTCAAAGTGTGTAGATCATTAAAAATATTCCTATCGGTTTTATTTCATACTAGCTGTACCCGGCCTCGAGTTGCTGTGATTCACTCTAGTCAAATAGAAAATAAAAGTAAAATATTAAATTCGCACTTATGTTTATTTGTGTTTAATTTCACAATAATTGTGAAGTAATAAAATGATTATCCGCCTCCGTGGTTAGCGTGTCACGGTGTGGCTACCGTGCTAGAGGTCCCGAGTTTGATTCCCAGGGGGGGGGGTGAAAATAATCATTAGTGATTTCACATTTTAAAACTACTTGGACTGGTCCCAGAAGTGCAGGTGGGATCACCTTTCCTTATAAGTAATAATCAAGATAACACTGCAGTACCCTATGCACCACTGGGTGCGGGCAAGGGTAAGAAACAGAATAAAAAGAATGAAAGCCTACGAAACAACAATGCAATAAAAAAAACATTGAAATGATAATTGACAGAAGCTGTCAATTATCATGTAGCTCTCCATGAGCAATGTTTAGTTATGATTATCTCCATTTATGTTTACGTTTTTGTCAATTTTTTACAATCTTTGAACATTTTTGAAATTTTTACATTTCCGTATATTTTTTGCCAATTTCAGTTATCATATTATACTCAAAATATTGATAGTGTTTCCATCAATAATTTGACCTAAAACCAGAAAACATAATTCATTCGGTTCCATTTTGTCGAATTAATAAACAGTTTACTGTTGGTTAAATCAATTTTGCATAACTTTGCGGTCGATTCTATTTTGTTGGCCGGGCAAGGCGCACCTACAATCTAGAATCTTTCGTATTATCCGCAGGTAGCGGACCATTTTAATATTTAATTTGGCGTTCTTGAATCCCCGGAAAAACTCCTCCTGTTTTCCGGAAATAATTTATCACCAAATAAATACGACAGAGACTCAGTATCGGGAAACTTAAATATTTTACAGAAATACAGTGGAACCTCTTATAACGAGTAATTCGCACAACGAGCAAAAAATGTGAAATAGGTGCTTCCTTAACGAGCGACATTTCGCATAGCGAGATACAGAGAAAGGGCAAGTCCCTTTTTCACGACATTCACTTGTGAGCCGGGACTTCCATGCCAGTTAAAACCAAAAAGGTTTCTAACATTTTTATTTGAAGCAAAACCTTTGTGATTTTCCACTGTAGTTTAATTACAGAAAGGTTTTGCTTAACGAGTAATATTCTGGAACAAATGATGCTCGTTATGGGAGGTTTCACTGTACATTTTTTATCCGGAGAAATAATTACTAGTAAAAAGCTACAAATATTCAAAATTACTCGAGTTAGGAATCGTTTACATTTTTAAAAAAATATCAAAAACGTGCTGTTCCAACACGCCATCACTAATTGCGTTCACCGTGTGCAGATGGCGCCACAATTGTTTCCAGTAGGCTTATAACTTTTTTCTCTCTCATGTAACGAAATGTACCTAAAACGTGACGCCACCTTAAAATTTCAAACCAGACTAAGCCATAGTAATGCGGGGCCGGAAACAACTAGATTAATATATTTTTCTACGTCAATTCGGAAATTTTTGAGGTAGCGTGTATATACAAACTAAGATGTGTATTTAAATTACGCATTTTTATCGATTGTTGCGCGGCATGATCGATAATCCTGCAATTATCCGAAGCATTGGTCTACCATATATATTCCCGATAGTTACCTAAGACAGCGTCGGCATAGATTGTTTCACATTCCTATATACAGGGACCAATCTGCCGATGGTTATGCCTGTATGAAGAGCTACCGCTATGTTAAAAAATATCAAACTAGATACTGATCTGTTAAATGTGTCTGAAGCAGTATTCTGAAGCGGGATTCTTCTACATCTTTAACAAGAGTCTTTTTGCTTACTTTTTTTTTTTTTTTTTAATGTTTACGCCTTAAATGTTGGCTTGTAATGTTTATATTAATTATGAAATAAATTTTATTGAATTGAAAAATAAATACTGTTGGTAAACTGTAATAAAATATTCTTAAAGATTAAAAAATAATACAATATACTAATTTCATTAATGCTCTTTCACGTCATATATGATAAACGTTCACCATCCAGGCTCTTGACTATAGAACAAAGTTGTATGAGATTCTATAATTTCTAAGGGTCACGAAGCGTTGTTGCATGTTTCAAAAATAAAAGAGCCTTAATTACATTTCCCACGTGCCAGCAGTGAACAGCTTGTTCGAAGGCCGTGTAATCTCCTAACCAGAGTAATATACAAGGTGTAACAATACCAGACAAATTGGGCCGAAATTCGTGTTTTTCAGTCAATTTACTTTCAGGAAAAAGTACAGAAATTAACGAAATTTTAATTCTACGAGATCAATTAGTTGGATTCATGTGTTAGGTAAAATTTTCTACGAAAAACGTAAGAATTGTATAAGAAAAACACTTGTTTTTTACCAATTGAGTTTATTTTATTAGAATAAAATTAACTCAAGTGGTAAAAAACAAGTTTTTCATTTACATTTTCATCGTGTATATCTACAAAGTGAATGCCGCAACAATAGATAAAATGACGTAGGATGTAGGATAAAATATGAAAATTAGTTGTTTAAAATTTATGCTACATAAAAAAAAACATGATATTTTATGATTGAAACATTTGTATTTCTTTTGGTTCAACGAATAATAATATTATCATATAAATTTTCATCTCAAGTCCAAATGAAAATTGTACATTTTAATGAAATATATAAAAAGACTGAATTATAAAGTAAATAATATTAAAAAATGTACATTATTTTATTCAGAAAAGACACATCCAATTAAATTGCTGGTTAAAAAGGGACGCGTTTGTATTTTTTTCTATTCTTTATAAGTCTTATAATATAATTTTTTGACATCTCATCAAAGATGAAGAAGAATATGGAAGTCTGGGCATTTACGGGGCTTACGACCGTCATAGGCTGGTTTAAGTCTTATAATATAAGACATCAATAAATTTCTAGAATGTGCTTTTAAATTTTGTTGAAAACGTGTTTAATTCACTGGCGTTTCGCTTTAAATCTTTTCAGAGTTTTTTTTCTCTTTGGAAAAGTGGTCCTTATAGGGTTGAAAATATCAAATTTATTTTAATCAATTAAGTTTTTTTCAAATTTATAACACACATCACAACAACAAATAATATAATAAATAACATACGTTAGTTGGAAATTTGGGGTCTAGATTATATTAGAAAAATATATATTTATTTTTATGAGATTTTTTAGCTAACACCGACAAATAAGGCTAGTTTTTCGATTATTTCATAAATTTTCAGCAATTTTTTATAAGTCAGCAAGTGAAAAATGCATTATTGTTTTAAAAGTGGCTTTAGAAACAAGAATGCATTTTTCAATCATTATTTTTTATAAAGCTTAAAAACTTGGATGTATTCACAATTACATAGTATTTACACTATCAAAGAAAAGTCTCAACAAAACAAATAATTTGATAAACCAAATTTATAACAAAACAAAGAAACAAACTAGAGAGTAAGATAATGCGGTGACTCCTCTTCAAGTTTACTTTAAGTGCTAAGACTTAGCTCGTGTTTCATTAATTTGATGTTATCACAGTATCAAATAAACACAATTGTCACCAGAGACCACTTAGCATATAACTGTAATTATCTCGTTTGTGTCAAAACTATCACAAGTTATAGTAACTACTTATACTCGCGTGGGAAGATAAGTAATGTGAAATAGCAGTTATGATGATCGAATGACGCTTTGTAACCGGATGCTCTCTCACTCATTATAAATATTCAATTGATTATTGATTTAGGGGTAAAATAGAGAGATTAATATACCGGATCAATACGTAATATTGTATTGTAAACACCTCCGGTTCGTATATCTGAAAAATTAACATATTTGTAAGAATCTTATGATGGTATGGAAGACTTTAAATCACCACACTCTTTTCATTATTTGATTAGCTAGTCACATTTTGGTAATGATCTTACATTTTAAATAAAATCTTTGGTAGATATATAATTTGTTTTTAATATAAAAATACAGTGCTGTATATGTTTCAAGTTTCAATGATGTTTATGATAAAACACGGTTACAGGTCAAATAAATAAAAATGGAGACGAAAAATATGCAGTTTTATATTTAATTATAATAAATAAAATGCCGCCAAGAAATGTCAATACAAAACTTAAATCTTATTTAAAATTGTTCAATGTTTAAGCTTTTTTAATAATGGTGTTCAGATCTTTGTTAATTCCTTATTTATTTTCTTTTAAAATACAGCACAATTCCTTCATTGCATGACTTTTTCATTTTAAATTTAAAATAAAATCTGTTATATCTTACTCTTAACATTAGAGGAAAAAAAGAATGAACAACATTTACCATGAAAACATCAAAAATATAATTATGTATTAAAT
The DNA here is from genome assembly GCF_059751285.1 of Brachycentrus maculatus. Lineage (NCBI taxonomy): Eukaryota > Metazoa > Arthropoda > Insecta > Trichoptera > Brachycentridae > Brachycentrus > Brachycentrus maculatus. The sequence continues at coordinate 2,484,921 of NW_028281020.1, read as the reverse complement.
TTGCAACAACATGCAACGGTTATCTTTATAAGATATTGATAAAATATTAAATGTAACTTTTGGCTATGTAACACATTTGATACACGATGCAGCGAACTTTGCAGCATTAACATAACTGAGGGAGTTTTAAAAACTTTTCGTCATTAAAAATTTCATTGAATGGACTAAAGTATCAACCCGTTATTTAATTAATTTTTACTAAACAAATCCTTCCCACATTTCTCTCTTTATGCATTGTTCAAGTTACTCTCTACCTTAGCAGCAAAGATAACCGGTACGCGGTAGAATATACAAGAAATAAGTTCCAGGAGCAAGATGGGAGATAAATCTTTCTCTTCAAACACGAGTGTAATTATGCGAGGATTTCTCAGCCACGTGTTTCCCGCTCTTGCATTATTCATACTTGCTTTGGGCTTATTAATAAGTAAACACGTTAGAACATATGTGTTGTGTCAAGTAGTGAAGGTATTAATTATACTTTTTGGTTGTTGATTAACTCGTGTACGTTTTATTTAATTAACTGTATCCGAAATAAGCCAAGATGAAGGAGCAGCATCTCAAAATAAGTGTTTTGCTTACAACAACAGAGAAATTATGTAGTCAAATTTAATAAGACATTTTCTCGTGGGTAGTATTAAACTATTGAATATAAGATCTGGAGAAATCATGTGGGAAGAGCGAGTTCGGGTCGAGTGGTGAGGATAGCACGGCTGTCCAAACTCAAAACACAGTAAGGGACATTTTTTGTAGTACGTTTTTATTGTAGTAAGTAGATTCTACTTGGTCCAAAAATGCAAAAAAAAAAAGTACTACAAAAATGTCCCTTACCGTGTTTTAAGTTTGGACAGCCGAGCAATGGACAGCAGTATAAGAGGTAACAGAACCCCACCTAAACGTTGAAGAGATAGCTAGTCTTCCACCTTCCAGGAGAGGACCGGAGAATGACAGGACATAGTCCTAAATAAAGAGGAAGATGAAAAAGAAAACAAGATAATTTCATAAAGTACCTAATACATTTTCAATTTTTACATCTCAACATAGATGAATCCTTAGCTAAAAACTAATCACTTAACCAGCCTATGACAGGTCATACGATCACTTTACACACATATAACATTCACCATTCTACCCATGATAGGTGACACTTATTGTCACCATACATTCATTATTGTAGTCCAAATACAGATTTAAATCTCTTTTTTTACTGGGCTCAAGTAACACATCAAAGTTCAAGTAGCCCCGTTCTACGGTAGTTCTCGCATTTGCCAGTCTGGCCCGCATTGAAGAGGTTAGAGTTCCAGAAGGACGAACGAAATTGGTTGTTTAACAAAACTGCATACTGAGAACGTGTAATGTAGTGTTCCGCGAACTTTGAGTACCACTGTTACTCCGACTACTCTCGCAACTTTGACCATACAGTAACTAAAACCTTACATTCTAAATGGAGCAGTTCCGACTCGAAGTTTGCCATTTGAGAGTCATAAAACGCTTTAAATTTGATAATGTTGAGGGAATTTACATTCAGTCGGTCGCTGTTGCATTTGTTTGTTTTGCTGGCGAGAGAATTTTATTCAAACTTAAATGTTTTGATGCAATTCTTTACAGTGCCAGTGCAAAAGTGCTCGGAGGATAACTTTTCTTGTACGAGTAAAATGGGTATATTTTTGTCATTTAATGAGTTTTTCGCTAAGTTTTTCATTTTGCTGATAGTATAGTATTTTTAACGATATTTTTAATGATATTAGTTGATTATAGAAAAAGATCCATTTTATCTGTTAATGTTTAAATATATCGCCTTTATAAACATAAAGACATAGTGCAAATTTGCAGAGTTAATAGTACAAAAAAAAGATACTCCTTTGCTTTTGAACATTTAACACATTTTTGCAATCCAATTATGTAATATATATATATATATATATATATATATATATATATATATATATATATATATATATATATATATATATATATATATATATATATATATATATATATATATATATATATATATATATATATATATATATATATATATATATATATATATATATATATATATATATATATATATATATATATGTGTGTTTTCGCACTTCTTTTGACTTATCCACACTTATGTATATTCTATTAAAGACTCGGCATTATGTCGGACACCTAAAATTTTATATAAGCAAAGTTAAGTTCAATCCACATGACAAAACATTCTCCATCAAAGCATTAATATTTTTTATTATTAAAAGATCTTTTTAATGTTTATCTTACATATCGTCCACTCCTTTCAAGAACGTCATAAATCAAAAATCGTCAAATTTAAGTTGTGCATGTTTTCGGCATGTCCAGAAAATGTACTATATCCCAGCAAAACCGGCATATTTTTAACTTAATATTTACCCGCTACAGGGCAGAAAGTGTTGTTTTTGCATTTTGAAGAAAAGGTGTTGTTTAATAATTTTTATAAATATACTAAATATTTTTCGAATGGAGAAAAAACCTTCAGGTTTTACCTAAAAAGATCTGTTGCACAGTAAAAAGTTCAATAAGTGGCTTGATATTTATTTTTAGTACATTGTGTTATATTTTTAAACTTTTAAAACGTACTACTGAAAAATCAAGTTTTTTGATTTATGACGTTCTTGAAAGGAGTGAGCGATATGTACACATATAATAATAATAATAAAATTGGATAACTTATATAGCGCCATTTTCGTAAATAAATACCTCAAGGGCGCTTCACGGTGAATGAATTGGGGAAAATATTATGGTGGAAATGATTTAGAAAACAAATGTGTTTTTAGTCTTTTTCTAAAGATCATCTCACTCTCACTATTTCTAACCATTGGTGGAAGAGCATTCCACGCCGTCGGTCCTGCAACAGCAAAGGCACGCTCGCCAAATTTAGTGCGTTGCTTGCGAGCTGGTAAGATAACTTTGCCCATTGCAGATGTTGTAGCCGATCGAAGCGTGAGACGTCTATCAACCAATTCATCTGGAATACACAGCTCCTTAAGATACTCTGGAGCCATATTGTGTATTGATTTATACATGAGTAGGCAGAGTTTATACTCAACCCTTTCGGGAAAGCGTAACCAGTGGAGTTTGTGAAGTAGTGGGGTGATGTGACTGAATTTAGAAATTCCAAAAATTAGTCTCGCTGCTGCGTTTAACACTGATTGCAGTCGAGTCATTTTATTGTTTGGTAGACCCGTGTATATACCGTTACATATATATCTATATACACACATTTATTAATTTCTTTGAAAATTATATTTCAAACCAACATTAAAAATTATTCTTATTTTATTTTTGCCAAAAGTAAAAAGTAGGCGTTAATTTAGCTATTAAAAATACTCGCTTATGACTGCAGTTAATGATTTACCTTTAAAAATATTTTTAATGGGTACTCTAAAGCCACGCTTAGTTAAGTTAATCTCAGCGCGTCGGTGCAGAGTGCTTAAATTATAGTCCTTAGTAACTTCAACCCTTAAATTTAATACATGGGAAGCTTTTATTACACTCGATTACAGTTTTACACTTGCTCGAGACGTAATAGTCATGTCGTTATCAAACAAACTGGGAAAGAATTAATTTTTCACTGGTTCAAAGTTGTTGGACTTTTTTTTCTTTCGTTATCTACCGGAATCAAACCAAGAAGAATTAAATAATATGTTGAGTGTATCTGTTAAAAAAAATCTGAATTTAACCTACTTTTTAGTTGAGATATCGATAGAAAATTTATTTATTTATCTATTTTATTTATTTTATTTATTCGGGAATTGTACAGCTTACATATAAAAAAATTATATAATTAACAATAGTTACATTAACAATAAAAAACATTACATTACATTAACAAAAAATAGTTAGGTACGTTAAAATAAGCCAATTAAATATTCCACATTTATGTTATAAAACCATTAAAAAACATTTAGAGATTAAACAAAAAAACGAATAAAGGGTATTATATAAAATAATAGATTTAGCAGGAAGGAGAAGGAAAGGAGAGGAATTAATAAGGGTGGTTAAAGGATTTTTTTTTCTAGGTAAGAAGATTAAAATATATTTATAAATATACATACATACATATACATACGTATACATACACACATACATACATATATATACATAAATAAATAACTCCTATGTATAGCATATCCACAATTTATAACCAAAATTTTGAACACCCTCATAAAATTGTGAATAAAAAACTGTGTTCAAAATTACTTTATAACATATTAAAACTAATTTTGTCATCGACCAGTTTCGAACCAAATAGAGTCTTGAAAATTAAACTATTTATCATCGACGTTAAAATTAAGTTGTAATTAATTATTTAGTTATTTTGTAACAAAGTAAGTTTAAATTTATCGTGGCGTAATTGGGTAGATGCTTAACTGCGAAGAATCACGGGTTCGATTCTCAACAATTGCTAAATAAATTCAAGAATAATTTTATTCCAGTTAGTCTGGGTGTTTGTGTTGTATTTTTCACATTCACCTTCTCTATGCTACGTAGAGACAAGCCTCTAAAAGTAGAGGCTTTGTAGATTTTTTCATTTTAAAAGTTATAACATGGAAAATCACTAGTGCGTGACATATTAATTACAGTTAAGTTATTTCTCGTTAGACAGGGAACAATTTATCATGAAAGCATTATTTAAAAGAGCCATTAAATACCCAAACAAAATAAATTAAACGATCTGCGTCAAAAATATTTCTCGTTACTTTATAAATGGATTTAGCTAAAAAAAAAAGTAAATTACGTGTCATGTTAAAATTGATAAACATTTTTGGTAATTTGTTTTTACCCTTTTACGAAAGGGTGATTCAACAAGTCGAGGGTGACATTCCGCTCTTCCCGGGTGTTATGCTTTATAAACCTGAAGTATATATAATACACACAATAATGTTGTGAAGCTTTCTGAAAATAAAACAGTGACCCAAAACACGTGGCAACTTATAACTATTATTCTGAATGTTTTATTTACTTTTGCTTACAAATAGTTGTGTAACATTTGCTTAATCTAGTTTTACATCTTAAATATGTCCGTATTTGTAGTTTCTTTATGTTATATTTGCTTTATAGCAGTTATATTTAGATCATGTTTTATGTAAATTCTTAATTTCATTTTACGTGTCTTTAGTTAATTATAGTTACTTATCTTATTTAATGTATTTATTTATTAATTTTTTTTTATCATAAACCCTTTCAATCATGATGCATTGCTTAAATTTCATACTGTACAGCATTATTGCATTTTATGGTATCACCACAGTTTTTAAAGAAAGACTACAAACAAGTATATTATTTTAAACTTACAATGATTAAATAACAATGCCACAAAATGAGTACCTCAAATTACTATATATATATGTATATATATATATATATATATATATATATATATATATATATATATATATATATATATATATATATATATATATATATATATATATATATATATATATATATATATATATATATATATATATATATATATATATATATATATATATATATATATATATATATATATATATATATATATATATATATATATATATATATATATATATATATATATATGATACAATAGGTAGTATGTAAATTAAATGTGCGTCACTCAATAAATATCATCGTAAACATGCCTTTTAGAATGATTTCCCTTAAAATGATTCTTAAACATATCGATGCCCAAAATTTTCATTAAAATTGTTTGCACTCTTATAGTTTTTAAGCATATCAACGAACCTTCTTAAGAAGTAAAAACTAACAAAAATCCGAAAACATACATATCATGAGAAGTTTAAAAAAAGATCAACTCTTGTGGTTTTGTACATACGATATATAGGTAGCTTGAGCAAAGTGTTGTTTTATTTTTACAATTTTTTTTAAAGATCGAAAGGGTGTTCATTATTATTGCATTGAAATGATTCCATTACGCGTTATGTTATGAGTTTTAGGCCACGGTATTTGAAAAGGGTCGGGACCCTTACTCAGCTAGGTATAAAAGTGAGGGTAGTAGGTAGAAAACAGTAATAATATAATATGTATGTCAGCATGTAAGGCTTTCACGGCAAGCACCGTTATCTGTCGCATTATTTATTCACAAGGAGAAAAATGCTCAAGCGTAGAGCTTTGTGTGCCTTTTCTAAAGAAATGCGCCTCGGGTCAACCTATGCTAAGCCAAACGTACGAATAATAAACAAATATAACATCAAATATAATGATTCAAGTAGCTTTATGATGTACATTTCATGGGTACACTAAAAGCAACAATTTATCTTCCTGGTATTAATTTAAACCTAATGTATGAAAATGAAGCATGAAATTGGTAAAAGAGGGATGAAAGTAGACTCAATGCAGTAAAAATGCGATCTGTCAAACGAATGTGCGGTATAAAAAAACTTTTTATGGTAGATGTTTGAATGATGTTATAAAGAATGAATGCGAGGGTAAGATATGTAAGCATTATCGATAAAATTAAGAAAGGTCGAGATGGTTGGACGTGTGAATCAAATGAGTGAAGCAAGAAGTTTAAAATAAATTTATGAAGCGAATGTAGTTAGAAATAGAAGAAGAGGAATAGCGAGAAAAACTCGGCATATTCCAAAATTTTTTGAAAACTTGAAAATGGTCACATGAAAGGCGGAGTAATATGTGGGATGTTTGACATGTATGAATATGGAAAAGGTAAGGATTGTTTGCAAATACAGGTTAGTGTGGTTTTATTCTCTCATACTCCCCTGCGGTGAAGGGGCATGATGGTCAGTTAGTTTTTTTATTGATTCAATATTATTTACAAAAAAAATGTTTTATACAAGGCTTTTGTTTATTTTTGCTTTGGTAGGTTAGATCAGGTCATTTAAGTATCAGATAAGTCAAACTCGCGGCCCGCTAGTATTTTTTTTGCGGCCTGCGGACACCTGCGGTTATATTTATTATTTATTTTAATTCTAAATTGAAATAATTTTTTCGTACTGCAACATATGAAATTCTTTTACAAAATCATTAAGTTGGATCTAATTTACCTCATGTGACTGTCTTTGATTATAAATTATTCACTTAAAGTTAGATAAAAAAAAATTAAAAAAGTTTTTTAATGTGGCCCGCCGGCGTACGCAAAATACCTTATGCGGCCTTAGGTGCCTTTTGAATTTGACACCTCTTATTTAGATGATCCGAATCATTATCCATCAGTGTTCAATTGTTCTGGTCTTTAAAATGACGTCAATTAAAGGATATGTGTTTTTTGGTTATTCTGTAAAATGTTTATCAATTTCTTTAGCAGCATTAGTATCGTAGAACTATATAAAAATGTCAAGACATTTCGATATCATGAAATCTTTATCAACATTCTTCCTTGAAAATTTTTAAGCGATCGTTTTTTCAGACCCTTTACTTCAATCTCAAATCTTGTTACAATCAAAATAAAATTAAAACAATAAAAATCCCATCTAATTGATGGGGTTTTTAATCCTGTAATGGTTGAAAATGAGGTGCATTTATTTATTAATCTTTATAAATTCATCAATCGCGAAATGTCGGATACAAAATTTTAACGATGATAAATGTTGCAAACTGGGTATGTCGGTTCTTACTTAACTTTTGCTACAAAGTGATTCATCATTTTTACTACCTTAAAGCTTACCTTGTATTCTTTGCAGAAAGCTTCCAGGCTACTGTTTTCTTCGGTAACAAAGCTTTCCGAGACGAAAGCTTTCAAACATATTATTTTCAGAAGAGAACTGAAGGATTTGAAAGATCTACCTGCAGTTTTATGATCAAAGCGTATGTGGTTATCATATATTGTTCTTCTAACTCTTTTCCGCACCCAGCGGCGTAAAGGCGGTTGAATTGCATCGACGCTGTATTATTAACTTCTATCTCGATCGACAATTTTATTATTTATTTTTTTATTTATTCTATTTTATTTTAATTTATTTTTTGTTTAGCTTATATAGGATTCAATAAAAAGTATTATGTACGCCTTTAATCTAAATTTAATATTTAAAAAAAAAATGTGAATTTTCGAAAGTTTGAAAAACAGTGTCATATAGTTATTCATTAACGCTACAATAGACGCCGAAAAATAATTTTAGATTTCCAACTAACTTACCGTCACGCCGTTTCTCCGCAGGGGTAGGCAGAGAGAATAGAACGCCTGACCATTCTGTCTTTGCAAACATTCTTCGCCTCTTCCACATTCATGCATCTCATACATACCCGACGATTGTTTCGACGATTTACTCCTGACCCGGATGACTTATATAAACGAAAAAAATATATAAAATATAAATGTAATATGAAAAAAATTCAGAAAAAAAAGCTTTTACAGAGGTGTTTCTAATTTTATTTAATATAACGAAAATTACACCATACCATACATATGTTACATGAAGTTTTTAATTGAATAAAATGTGGATATTAACAGGTTTTTTTTTTAAACATATATTTTTACCGCAATGGCTACCGCAATCTGCTGAACGTAACAGCAACACGAGCAATAAAAATCAGGGCGGTCAACATGCTTCTCGACAGTTGCATCGTCTAAGCATTTTCAATACTCAATTGCATTGTTGTTTCAAAGATATTTAATGCTTAACACACATTGTTAAATCATACATATTAGAAAAGTGTCGTTTCTATTTTCTTTATTTTCCATGTAACCAGACTGAGCCATAGAGACTATGTTATAATGTTCATATACGATATGAATCATTACATTCCCAGGATATGTTTTTTTTATAATTCATAGGGGTTGATTGGATGGTCCGAGCAAGGAATTCGCTTAAGTTCAGATTCACTACAAGAATTAAATAGAAATGTGTTCTTTCTATTTGTTTTTATTTCGAAATTAAATACTTGATAATACCACTTAATGAGTTTTATTTATATATAAACGTTAAAGTGGTATATTCAAGTGTATATTCTTTTTTAAATGATCAAAATTTCATTCCACAAAGTTAATGCCGAATAAATAAATAATATAATCGTTTTTTTTCTTCTTCTATTTAATCTGAGTGAGCAACAGTATTAAACAAAATTATTTGTTAATTTTTTCAAATCAATTCATGATAATATACGTTTATTCGATACAGGAAGTTGAATTAACAAATAAATTCATGGTAAAAAACCACGCAATAATGAAATCAAACATTTTTCCAATATCCTTAAACGTTAATAATGAATTTTAATTACAAATGCTAACATAAAAATTATATATATCATTTTCAAATATTTACTTGGAAATTTCATATTTCAACATAAAATTCTATGTACAAAATTCACATCAGCTCATTAACCTTTATATAATTATTAAATGGAAATATTAACTGTTTATTAATTTAATAACGACCAAATTAAAGGTACGTTTGTACACTTTAAAAACATACATGATAATATCATTTATATATTTAGCTCACTCCTTTCAACAACGTCATATATCAAAAATCGTCAATTTTCAGTTTTGTATGTTTTCGGAATGACCAGAAAATGTACTATATCCCAGCAAAAGCCGCATGTTCTTAATTCAATATTTACCCGCTACAGGGCAATAAGTGTTGTTTCTGCATTTTGAAGAAAAGGTATTGTTTTATTATTTTTTTCAAGTACTTAATATTTTTCAAATGGAGGAAAAACCTTCAGGTTTTACCTTAATAGATCAGTTGCACTGTAAAAAGTTCAACAAGTGGCTTCATATTTATTTTTAATTCATTTGATTATATTTTTTAACTTTAAAAACGATCTCCTGAAAAATCAAAGTTTTTGATATATGACGTTGTTGAAAGGAGTGACCGATTTGGTTGATTCAATATTATTATAATTATTTCACATATAATACTATAATAATCATGGATAATTTGGAAATTTCCAATTCATCAACCATGAAATATTAATAATATCGTTTTATGAAAATTTTGTACGCCTTCAACGAGTTTAGCTACCATGTTTGAGGTTTCGGTTCGATCCCAAGGGAGAAGGGGGTCAAAATAAATCAAAGTGTTTATTCACTAAATGAAAAACATTAACTTACAAATAAACCATCTCGCCGTTTCCCCGCAGGGATGAAAAGACATAAAAGAATTCCACACCACTCTGTTAGTTCAAACAATCTTCGCCTCTTCCACATTCATGAATCTCCTCATACATAGCCGCCGGTTATTCTCACTCGTGACTTGACCACTTTCGTATTTGAAATACTTGATAATTACAACATTTTGAGTGTGTCCAAATACTTGTTCACAAATATGGATTATCTCCAATTTACACGTGTGTAAAGTGATCATTTAAACCAGCCCATGACGGTCGTCAGCACCGTAAATGCCCAGACTTCCATATTCTTCTTCATCTTTGATGAAATGTCAAAAAATAATATGATACTTACAAGTTATTTTCGGTCTTCCCCCGCATCTGTTAGCAACCACATTCGCCTCATGAATATTTTTTACTATTTTTCTTTACTCATTCACGAGTGTTATTGCCTAGAATTGTTACTCATGAATTACATGAAATTATAGTTACTTTAAACATAAAGAGTAAATCCACTCACGAGTAGGCATAGGCTGTGAAACTTAAAAAGTTGAAGCCTGAGTAGGGTCATGATAAACGGTGTTGCATAAGCCGTAGCTAGATTTCAGAGTCACTTGTACACTAGGTAATTCAACAAAAAAAAAGACTAATCATATTATTTTTGAGTAATTAACAATCAATGTAACATTTCATCATAGTGATGCAGTGCCCTATGCACCATTTGATTCGGATAAGGGGTATGAATTTAAAGGATAAAAGAGAGTGCAAGGTTGTCAATCCTGCGCTTAAGGTACATCAAATAATTATTGATTAAGAACAAATATAAGTCACAAAATTTTGAGTGTGTCCAAATACTTGTTCACAAATTCTGGATTATCTCCAATTACAGGAGTTATTTTTTTTTTGACATCTCATCAAAGATGAAGGAGAATATGGATCTGGACATTTACGGGACTGACGACCGTCATAGGCTGGTTTAAGTGATCACTTTACACATGTGTAACATTCACCGATTCTACCCATTATTGCCGACTTTTTATTGAGCAGAAACTCTTCTTTTTGACATCTCATCAAAGTTGAAGAAGAATTTGGAAGTCTGGGAGTTTCTGCTCAATAAAAAGCTTCTTTTTATCCCGCCAAAAGATGTCCCTAGTGAAGTTCTAGTGATTCAAGAACAATGTTTTCAAATTGGTTCATTTATATAGAGCTTCCAATAATTTGTGTAGTGTGGTTTTCAATAATTGGTAGAATTGGTGAATGTTACACGTGTATAAAGTGATCACTTTAATCCCCGTAAATGCCCAGACTTCCATATTCTTGTTCATTTTTGATGGGATGTCAAAAAATAAATAAAACAATATAAGTGATCAATTACTTTCATATTTTAACCCCCCCACCCTTACGAATCGAACCCGATGCCTCCAGTACGGTAGATAAATACTCTAACCATTACACTACAGAAGCTTAAATTTGATTATTTACTGTTTTTAACTATTTTATTCTAGTGAAGGATTAATTCGATGTGTAAATTTTACTTTTTACAAATTTTAAACTAGAAGCGAAGTTTAAATCCTGAAAAATACCTGTACATTTGTCTCTTAGTTATTTTAAAACTGCAGCTATGCAACTTCCGCCAGTGAAAATTATTCCCCAACTACGCTCCACGGAACATCTCAATAAAGCCTATAGTATTTCTTCCCCCCTACGTTAGTTCAGCATTTTTATAAGGGTGGGTCGCGGATAGTCACATTATTGAATAAATTACGGGAGAGCTTTCCTTATAGCCAAGAGGGATTCACATGAATAACGTTTAAATCATTTATAACAGTTTATTTATATAAGTTTTGTTGATTTAATATAAGCTTTGTTGATTTAATATAAGCTTTGTTGATTTAATAGATAGATACGTTACATTTTTTAACAAAAAAATATTCAACAAATAATTGAAGTCGTACAATTTGATCTTTAATTACTTTATGTTACTATTTTGTTATGAAAATATTACTAAAATACATTCTTTGAATGAAAGTATGGAAAGAAAATCAAAGTCATTAAATTTATTCTGAACATCGTCAGATACTTGTAAGTTATCTTAAAATTAATTTTTATTTCTGGCTTTCTCTCTTAAATATCTAACATGTTTTCAATTGGATTATGCTAACTTAATATTTAAATATATATGCATATATGTACAATCAATTTCTCAACTGATGTCACCACTATCAGTATCGAATTTATACGTATAAAATAACTATTCGCACGTTAAAGAAATCTACGGTCATTGCATACATAAAACTTACAAAAATTAATAATATTTGATGGAATTTGGAACGCAATGCTATCTTGATCGTTAATTATATGAAGGCAAGGTGATCACTCGTGCGTTTCAAGGACCAGTCCAGAGAAATATTTAATAAATATTAGAGTGTAAAATCACTAATATTTATTCTTACCCACCCTGGGAATCGAACTTGGGACCTCCAGCTCGGTAACTAAACACGCTGACCATTACACCATGGAGGCGGACAACACAGGTGTATAATCACTAACTAAATTGCCAGGTCATAAGCCCTTGGATACTCAGACTTCATCTACTTTCATATAAAAATGCTTTATGTTTCAACTCTAGTTGAGACACATCTTAAGTAAAATCATATGTTTCGAATTTGACAAATATGAGATTTATCGATATATCTAATGTACATCAAAATGAAAAATACAAATACCTGTAAAGTTAGATGTAACGATAATGATTATAATTTTTAATATCAGACAAAGGCAATATTTAAAACTGCAGCGAAAAATGTAGGTGCTTAGTGATAATGGATAGATAATATATTGTTAAACCGAGTTAATTAACTTTATGTTTCAAATTGTAGGAAACCTTTTGGAATCAATTAGAAAACTTTTAAAGGGTAAAAACTATCTAATTCGTAATTAAAATCAAAGGTATTTTAGAGAAAAAAGGTTCAGAATCCATGGTTCAACTCCAGTTTAAAGCGTGGTATCTACAGACTTGAGTAATGGAAAACTCAGGGTGTTCTAGTAATTAAAACACAGCCTGCCAGCAGGAATACTAGGGGTGGGTTTAAGTGGACACCTGCCGTTCCAGACACATAGCTTTCTATTTCCTACTCAGTGTAAACATAATAGTATTTCTCGATAAGTAAGGGGTTGTTTTCTTTCATAAATTGTTATTTACTAAAATTGATCATAAAATTTAGTAAGCCTTCAAAAAGCTGTGTTGAAAACTGAAAAATAATGTTTAGAATTCAAAACGTTTTTTTTTTCCAAATCCTTTTCCACACCCGGCAGTGCAAAGAACACTGCATAATATAAATACAAAGTTATCTGGATCGTAAACAAATTAAATGAAGATGATCAGTCCTCCGCTTCAGGTTCCTTCCTAGGGTAATATTGAATAAATATTACAGTGAGAAATCAATTATATTTATATGACACCACTCTGGGAATCGAACCCGGGACATCTAGTATAGTAGCTGAGCGTACTGATCATTATACTGTGGAGGCGGAGACGTTTTTTAGACGCTTAAATTATTTTAAAACTGTGCATAAGACATCGCATAGCAACGCTGAGGCGAAAACTCCACTGTCGATCATATGAAGACAGAGTTGATCAGTAGTGTGGCAAAGATTGTTGGGATCTAGATGTGGAAAATGAAAAGTAGTTAGGGATAGGAGAATAAGAGGAACGAAGGGTTAAGATACTCGGGTTGCATACTCGCACCCATACATGAAAGCTACCGCGGAGGCAAAATATGCATTGAGATTTATCAAAAAATTATTGAAATATAATTAAAATAAAGAATTATATTAAAAAAAATTGTTTGATAGTATTTTATTATCTACCACTGTTTATCGACACAAATTGTCATTTACAAATAATACAGAAAAGTTTAAAGAAAATAATACAAATTTAATTACATTTATATTTTACTGATAGGGTACTTTAAACATGTGAATACTTCAGGCGTGGTCGCGTCAGGAGTATCAAAATTCGACGGATATATATGAGGAATATGGAAAAGGCGGAAATTGTTTGCAAAAGACAGATTGGTGTGGCGTTTTATTATCTCTGCCTTCCCCCGCGGAGATGCGGCGTAACGGTTATTCAGAAAGATAAGATTTTAAATATCGCGACGAAAGAAATTCGAATTACGCAATACTTAGATAATACATAGATGGTTGAAATATTGCCTCAAAAAACACGAATTACGCAATGTTTTTCATCTTCGGTTTATATTATCTCTTAAGCTTATTTTTCAATGCCAGATAATAGATTATACAACGAAAAAATATTATCTCGTAATAAAAATACTTTTTTCTTCCATGTAAATCATATTTCAATTACGATAAAATATTCAATTTAACAGTATTTTTTCATCGTTAAAGTCAATATATTGAGAACATTCGGGGTTTCACAAACAAAAAGTAATTATAAAAGCTTTTATCATCTTTCACCCCCCAAGCATTTTTGGGGATGATGATGTTGAATTGTTATGTCATGAAATATAATATATTCTGTTACATTTTTTATTTACAGTTCGGTGTTTTATCATAAAAACTCACTTCATAAAATTATATTAAAGCAGACTGAAACAAAGTCAACAATATGTAACATTTAACTAAAACGGACGCATCATAAACAGGGGGCGCAAAATGAATCACCCTACTGAAAAATATTACAATGTCGTACGTCAATCATATTTGACATTTGTAAACTTGACAGCGTAAATAACATAAATTTAAGTGATTTTTTCACTGTAATATTTATTCAATATTACCCTGGACTGGTACCTGAAGCGGAGGGCTAATCACCTTTCTTTCATGTGTAAACGATCAAAACAACACTGCGTTCATATGACACGCAGTGACCTATGCACCATTGGGGTGCGGATAAGGGTTAGAGAGATATGTGTATGCAAAAAATATTCCAGAATTTATCCAAAAAAATCTGAAATAATATACATGTGTAAACGATCAAGATAACACTGCGTTTATATAAAGCAGTGCCCTATGCACCATCGGGATGCGGATAAGGGTTTTATTTTTATTATTAAACTTAACAGCTGTAGTATACAAACAAATTTAAAATGTCGCAAAATTAATCTGCTGTTTAAAAAAAAAAAAAATTATTTAATATGAAAAAAGATTTTAAGTAATGGAAATATTTATTCGGACCTCTTAAATTTTTTCTATTGATTGAAAAATAATTTATCCGTCAATTAACTGCTGCCAGTGTTGATGCACATTTGTGCCCGTTTATTTTCAACATTAATATGTTTGTATACTGCAGTTGTCGTGTTTACAAATGTTGAATATGATTGACGTACGACGCTATTTGCTAAAACTATAATTCCTTCTGATGGGGTGATCAATTTTGCGCCACCCTGTAGATACGTAGGAAGAAATCACATAGTAGTATTCGCAAATTTAACGTTCAGTCTCATTAGGTTAAAACCGTAATTTTTCTAGTAAATTACCACCGCTTCATATTCATTTGCTTAAAATTAACATACACGCAACTCGTTTCGTTAGGCTCAGCAAAATTTCCAACGAAAATAAATTGAAATTTGAATTATTTCAAACTTCATTATTCGTGTAATTTGTCTATGCTTTCGTTCGTTCAAGAAACGTCACTCAGTTGGTTGACGTTGAAAAATGAAGAAAATAGAAAGCACACGTTTCTGGTTCGTATAATTCCACAAACCTTGTGGAAGCAATGAAAACATTAAAAATCTATGAAACAACGATGCATTAAAAAAGATTAAAAATGTTAAAATGAGTATGCTGTTTGCCATGAGCAACGTTTAGTATTGCGTGTGTTGCTATTATTTTCAACAGTTGGGGCTGCCATTACGCTTGAAAAACTGTTTTTGTCTATTATAGGTCATGGCACCTGTAATAGAAATATAAAAATTCGCGCGTATTCAAATTCAACGTTTTGTTGAAATTCAAAGCAATCTGTGAAAAATTGAGCTGTGAGATTTTAAACAAACTATCATTTACAATTATATTTTTTTATAAAATCCACAAATTTACACAGAGGTAGTTAATTTTTAATTAAAGTTTTACTTGGTAAATACCACTTTTTCTTAAAATCTATTGTGACACGTGTTTTGATGCATTCCGTATCATTTAACACCGTATGTGAAGCATTTCAGAAGAAGTTTAAATGTTGAAGATGTGTTTTTGGGACGTTGAAAGATAAAGAGAGATTAGGAGCTATTTCTTATCTAAATATTTATTTATTTAATATTATTTATCAATGAGAACAAAACAATAGGGGAGAGGCTTTAGTCTATATCATATTGTTAATTATAGGCTGAATAGGTTATGCATCGAAACACGTGTCAAAATGGATTTATAGAAATTGTATTATCTACCAAGTAAAACTAAATTAAAAATAATAGTAATAGTAGAACCCTTATCTGCACCTCAATGGTACATAGGGCACTGTGTCATATAAACGCAGTGTTATCTTGATCGTTCATACATGAAGGAAAGGTGATCAGCCCTCCGCTTCAGGTACCAGTCCATGGTAATTTTGAATAAATATTACAGTGAAAAAATCACTTATATTTATTTTACCCCCCTTGGGAATCGAACCCGGGACCTCCAAAACGGTAGCCGAGCGTGCTGACCATTACACTAGAGAGGTGGAAAAATTAAAAGTCACTGCCGAATCAATTTATGAAAATGATTAAAAAAAAAAAAAATTATAAAAATGTGAATAATTATAAATACCATGATTACATAATTAATATTTCAATTACACTAAAGTAAAGCTTGTCTTATCCTCTCGGGGAAATATGCAAATATAATTTATAATAACTTCCTCCTTCATTCTACGAAACGGGTTAAAATTATATTGTATACAACGTAACTTTTTTACCAAACTTTGATAACGTATTTCTCCAAACTTAGCCAATTTAAACTCGCGGATTTAACGTTAACAAAATTTCCGTGGGCCAAATTAAATTACAGTGTAAATGTATTTTTATGAAGGACGCTCACGTGAAAGTATTGGCCATTTATTTATCATGGTATTACGGGAGGACATTATTTTTACGATGCCCGAGTCGTAGAATTTCGTCTTATAGCCTCCGAGAGACGTAAAACGAAAATAAATTACGTTTCATGATTGATGACCAGAGACCCACAATTATTTTTCAGAACCGTTTCAGTGAGCACTTAATTTGTGGTAATGATTTCGAAGTGTAAAACTGTGTCATGTTTTTTTTCTCTAGAAATACGACCTCTTGCTGTTAATTTACATAAAATGATTCAAAAATAAGGTTTAAAAACAAATTTTTTAAACGTTGCTTCATCTACAGGGTAGATATAGCTCCAATGTACCTAAATATCTTTTTGAAAACTTTATGTACCGTTCAGATCATAGCGTATCAGTTATTCTCAAGATAACTTTTTCTTTCATCAATTGATTCGGCAGTCGCTTTGTGGTAAAACCTTTCCATTTTTCATTTAAAATTATTCTTAGTCAATACCACTATTTCTTAAAATCTACTGTGATACGCGTTTCGATGCATTCCGCATCATTTTCAAAATACCATTTACGTATCTAGGTAAAAAAATTAATACAAAATAACTTTTCTTATCCAAGCGGCCAGATTATGGAATAAATTAGATCTTTCTGAGAAAAATGCACTTTCACTGATGATTTTCAAGAAACGTCTGAAACATTAATATCTATCCTTGAACTGTTCATAATGTTATTCCTGACATATTACTATACAAGTTTATTCTTTACCATTAACATTACTTTGTTTGGCTGATTTTAATAAATGTTCAGTTTAATTAATATATGTAGATTGATGTCATATTATTTTGTGACATCTCATCAAAGATGAAGAAGAATATGGAAGTCTGGGTATTTACAGGGCTGACAACCGTCATATTTTCTTCATCTCACCAATAGATGTCTCTAGTGAAGTTCTAGTGATTCAAGAACAATGTTTCTAAATTGGTTCATATATATAGAACTTACGAGTGAAATAAGTAGTTAAAAGGTCGCGCGTGTAAACACGGAAAATTTTCTACAGTTGGCATTACGATCACGTGAGTCGTGTTAGCACGCTTGTATGTTAAAGGTTAAAATCCTCGTAAAAGTTGCACATTGTATGTTATGTACTTGCTTAGAAGACATTGTAAAACGTGCGATGGATTTTTTTTATAAATATTCGAAAATTGTGAGGATTCTGCTTAAACTGAAAAATATCGACCAGAAGATGATTATCAGTTAAGAAACTATTTACCATATTTTTTTTACTTAAAAGTACGAGTATAAAACCTAATGGATATGAGATCTGAACCATAATACTGCCAAAAGTTTTATTGCCATAAATATTTGTAGTTTAATCGTATAAATAAAATCCTGGTAATGTTTTTAATGTAAGTTCTTCAATGTTTCATAGAATATTTGAAAATCATTTATTTAAATAAATATTTAACATGCAACAACTAAATTTCTAAACATGTTGTTAACGAAGGAAATTTGTAAATTATTCTATTTTTATACGATTTGAAATAATGACAATGCCTTAAATTTATAAGAATCTTATTTTAGGCAAACGGTATTTCAAATTTAATTTCTTACTCTACTATTTCTGCCATAATTCTTACTAACGCCGCTTCTCCGCAGGGGTAGGTAGAGAGAATAGAACGCCACACCACTCACATTCTTCGCCTCTTCCATGTTCATGCATCTCCTCTTATATACCTGCGAATTATTTCGACTTCTAACTTAACCAGTCAAGTATTTAACATACCTGATCGTGTCATAATTCTATTATAAATCAATATATATTTTCAAATGTTACAAGGTTGATGAAATAATCTTTTTTTTTTTAGTTTTTCATTTTCAGTACTTTTGATTTCGTTTCTCCATCGGTATTCATAAATAATAAAAAAATATAATAAATAATACTCGCTAAAGTAAAAAAAAATAATTTTTCCAACTAACGTCGATAATGCATAAAAATTCGATATTGATTTAGAATATACCATTATCAGTAAAAGTATTTTCCCTCTGGTAACATTCAATCGAGCCTCCCAAGGTGCAACGTTGTAATCCATATCCGAAAATATTACACAGAAATGCATTTGTAAGATAAAAATCTCCAAGCTGTGAAAGATAAATGAACCTTGCGGATATCCAGGCACTCACAAGCCCCACCGAGCTACTAGGAGTGCAGATAGTGGGAGGAGAAAACAAAACAAATAACACTCTTTTACGGTCTGCCGGGCTCTTAAAATACGTGTCCTTAAATATTTGATTTGCAGGCTTTACCGACGACTGTGTGTTGTAAATATCGAGGTTCCTATTCTCCCTTCTTTGTCTAGTTTCATGGCTACTAGTTTCTGTAAATGATAAAAGTAAACTTCACAATTTTAATAGTCGAGTTGGGACTAAATTTATTTCAACCCAGTAGCATACTGTCTTACTTAACATTGAAAGGGGAGGTAAATATATTTGAAGCGAAATCGAATATTACGTCATTTTACATTTTTCGATTATATTTTCGATTATTTTTTCCGAATTCATTATTATATTGTGATATTATCGACAAGGATGGGCAGAAAATTGATCTCCTGGCTCCAGAATATACGAGATTGGACGTGGATCAGAACAGTCGAGGCGCTGGTTGGAGTTGCCCAAGACAGGAACACATCCTCTCAAGTAATAGTCGAGGTCATCACGTTCGTTCCCTCCATCAGTTAAGTCATGGCACACGAAGAAAAACAAAGTTATAGTAGATTTATATTATCCACTGACACTTCGTGATGGAATTGCATTTTTAATTTATTATTAGATTAAAACCAATATTTTTAGCTTTTCCACTTTTTTATTTGACCAGCGACCGGGTTTCGTCGTTACCGACATCTCACCAGTCTGATGATGTCGGTAACGACGAAACCCGGTCGCTGGTCAAATAAAAAAGTGGAAAAGCTAAAAATATTGGTTTTAATCTAATAATAAAAAAAAAAGTTATAGTATTTTAATTATTTCATTTTAAAGTAAAAAAAATCGGTTTTATGATTTCATTTCAATAAACTCGTAGGTACAGGTAATAAAATAACGGTTATGATTTATTTCGTATTAATATTTCCACTAAATTAAATCAAGATATTTCACCACTTTTTCAGATTAAACAACACTTGTCTTCGTATCGAATACATTTAAACATTTATCAACAATACACCTGTTTAGTCTATAATTTAGAAAATCATATACGAATACAATATTCTTGATAATCAGTGCCGAAAAAAAATTACTTTACTAAAACAATGTTATAGGTCCCGGGTGCGATTCCCAAGGGGGGTAAAATAAATATTAGTTATTTTTTCACTGTAATATTTATTCAAAATTACCATGGACTGGTACCTGAAGCGGAGGGCTGATCACCTTTCCTTCGTGTTTAAACGATCAAGATAACACTGCGTTTATATGACACAGTGCCCTATGCACCATTGAGGTGCAGATAAGGGTTTTACTATATTATTATTATTAAAACAATGTTATATGAAACTCGACTATCAAAGTGAGGGAAGTATGTTTTAAAACTCTTGTTTTCGTGAATTATTTGTTGCATAAATAAATTAAATATTATACTGAGCTCGCTTTTTGGCAACAGATATTTCTGCTTTGCAGAGTTTAAGTTGTTCAATCAATCAAACATTTCTTCGTAAACAAACTTCCTTGAAAACTACATGCAGTTTTCACGAAGGCAATAATAGGAATACAGAAAAGTCAGAAGTTAAGCAATGTATTGTTAAGGCGATAATCCACACACATGTGCATACATATTTGACAAAAAATAATCTAAAACTGACTTTTGTGACACGAGGGATAAAATTTAATAATTTTGCATTAAAATACGATTTTAATTATCCTTACTTAATTTTGTTTGAATGTAAATGTATTTTTAGTTTATTCTACATTTATTATTTTTACGATGATTTAGCACACCCATTCAAAAACTAATCTTTGAACATTTTCGTGACTGAGGTGAGAAGCCTTAATATTCTAACCTTAATATTCTTAAGACATAATGAGATTTCATTATTACCAAGAAAGATATTAAGAAAATTCAAGTAAAAGCAGATACTTGTACTAAATAATTAAGATATCTGAGCCATTGTAGCATATAATTTGAATAATGACTTAAATTACACCTCTGAGCCATTATTTTTTCTTAATACGTTTCTGTGGTTTTATTTATAATTCTATGATAAATTTTATTAATTTTTTTCTTAAAATCATTGAATGATAATGAAATTTTATTCCAGAATACTCGTTATTATTATTTGGAATATAAAAATCATTGTTAACTTAGTGGTATGGTAATATAACAGTCCAATCATTCATCGTCAACTTTGTGTAATACCACTTAAAAATTACCACTTTTATGTGGCATTGGATTGTCCCTTTGATTACATATTGAGCACAATTTTTTTGATTATGGAATATTGCAGATTTCAAACCATTTTTAAATTTGTTTTTGTCGAATGCCCCCAAGACTTAATTCCATATCTCAATATGGATTCTTATAAAGAATAGTAAATAATCTTTAAGGTTGTTTTAGGCATAAACTGTCATTGGCTGATTAAATTTAAAAAAAATGATCAAACCAGCCTGTAAGTAAGCCCTGTTATTGTCCAGACTTCCACATTCCTCGTCATTATGTTGAGATATCAATTATAAAAAGATACTTAATGGAAAATCGTATGAACACAGCAACACGAGTGGGATAACTCCGTTATTGCTTATGGTTTGAATAAACTCGTACCATATCTTAAACATTATAATCGGTATATTTCAATTTGTGAACAAGGAAAATATTTCATAGGGTGTTTCATAATTTGATGATTGAATAAAAAGTGGTTTGTTTTTTGTTAGTGTTAGGTTCAGATACATATAATTTGTTTCAAATCCATTACCCCAAAGGGCGCTTGTCCACTACCCGGAATTTTACCGTCCGGCAGTCCGGTTTTGATGAAAGCGACTACGTCAGTTTAGCGTGATCGAATATATGCGCAAAGTGTTCACGCACCGATCAAGAACTCCGATCCGAAGAAAGGTGGACAAAGGGCACAATCCAATCCAAGGAAATCATCGTTTTAAAACGCTAACTGACGTGCCGGACGGTAAAATTCCGTGCAGTGGACAAACGCCTTAAGCCCTAGTACCCGCCCGGCTACCAGGACACCGTTGTGTATAGCGAGTTTAGTCTCTGATCGGTTTTTATTTGCTTTTACTGATTAAACCTTTTACTCTATTCCCAGCAATACTTTAGGTATATATTAATAAAATACATGAGAATGGCGATGTTGAAGATTTCATATAATTTTTATCAGTAAATTATTCAATCACAACTATTTGGATCACCGTCTAGTTAGAAGCTGCAGTCGAGGTTTACTTCCTTGCAGTGTGGTTTCTCGCCTTAAGGGGGTGCAAGACTTAAAAGACCTTAGTCTGCAATTTAATATTTAATGTAATCTCGCTGCTTGGTGTGTATCTTCCGAATGGCTGGAATATATCACAACCTTTGTGCTTTTTACAGTTCCAAAACTGCTTTTAGTATTTCTGGTCCGCGGGAAAATATACGGGCGTATTGAAACAAAGCCATTTCTCGGAAACAAATCATGAATTTTATATTTCGACCATATTTTGTGATCCCGCGGCTAAGCCCACCTTGAGGATTTCTCTATTTTTTAGCACATCTGATACGGGTATAAAAAAGGTACATTTTTATGATGTTCTAATGTATAATTTTTGTGCTCCATGCGTAAAACGCTGAAGTTTGAAGAAGAAAATCATACAAGATATAGCTTTCCTATTGTGTACAGTGTGATAAATTCTGTCGGTACGGAATATGAATCAAAGAGTAGGTAGCTGAATATACTATATATAAACATGCATACATTTATTTGTAATGTTTTTTTAACTTTATGGATATCAAAGCTTTTTGACCAAAAGAGGTAGGTGTAAAGTTTTGTTTGATGTGTTTCTATATTTTAGATCTTGTAGTTCTAATTAAAAAAAGGACTTAAAATACACGCGTATTCCTATAAAATATTGTGATGTTTTTGAAAGCGATCATTGAAAAGGAAAATTGACCCTAGTGTAACGAATATAAATATTAAATTATTCTCATATTATTTTTTGACATCTCATCAAATATGAAAAAGAACATGGAAGTCTGGGCATTTACGGGGTTGACGACCGTCATAGGCTGCTTTAAGTGATCATTTTACACACGTGTAACATTCACCAATTCTACCCATTATTGACAACCACACTACTCAAATTCTTGGAAGTTCTATATATATGAACCAATTTAGAAACTTTGTTCTTGAATCACTAGAAATTCACTAGATACATCTATTGGTGAGATGTAAAGAAGCTTTTTAATAAGCAGAAACTCTTGTATTAGTATGTGAGGTAATTGGAGATAATCCAGATTTTGTGAACAAGTATTTGGACACACTCAAAATGTTGTAATTAAATTATTCATTGAGTCAGCATTAACTCTGTGGAATGACATGTTGATTTTAAAAATATAAAAAAGCGCTAGGTAGTTAATACCACCTTTTAAGTTTTATTGTATTACACACGACTAGTTTTAAAACTACAGTCTTTATCAACACTAGTCACGTGTAATGAAATAAAATTCAATAAGTGGTATTATACTAGTATTTTTATTTTATTTTAAATAATCAATAGAAATATTTGTTCAAAATATCGTATAAGCATTTAATATTTAATCAACCAATCAATTTATCATTTTTTTTATTGTTTAATTATATATAAAAAAAACATTGTTTTATTTATTTTTTTAAACTCAAAATTTATATCAACTGCGTTTTGTCAGGGACCACGTACTCGTGTCTTGTTAGAGATGTCATATACCGCACATAGCCTCGGGCAGACGTGTTCGGCGTACCCCGAGCAGTCGCACGGTTTACTGAAAACCTGCTGGAAAACCGAAGGATTCGCGTGATTTTAAACGTCCGTTAAAACAAACGGAATGTTTAACGAATCGGCTTGTGTGCAGTTTGTTAGGATAAAGTAAAATCACCCGCTTCGTTATTTTCAGTGTTGAGTTAAAGTCAACCATTGTTTTGCATATTGTACTCGGCTAATTAAATGCACAACTGATGTCCGTGTACAAAGTTTGCATTATGAACGAATTTTATAATACTCGTATTCTGATAGAATACAAAAACGGCCAAAAAGGTATGTTTGTGAATACTACTACTACTACCACTATCACGCCGTTTCAAGAAATTTTATTTAAATTTTACTTATTACTTATAACCCTTATCCGCACCAAATGGTGCAAAGGGCACTGCATCAAATTGACGCAATGTTATCTTGATCATTACTTACGTGAAGGCAAGGCGATCACTCTTGCGCTTCAGGAACCAGTCCAGGGTAATATTAAATAAATATTACAGTGTTAAATCATTAATATTTATTTTCACCCCCCCTAGGAATCGAACCAGGGACCTCCAGCACGGTAGCTTAACACGCTGACCATAACACCACGGAGGCGGACAGTTTTAATAATATTAATGTAATAATTTAATTTTAATTTTAATGATGATGGATTGATTTTCCAAAACCAGTAGTCACAAATAAGTGTTTAAAAAAGTGGTATTACACAAAGTAAACAATGGATGGTAAGAAGAGGGTTGTATAACTGACTGTTCAATAGATATACGCATGAAATCATTTAAATAAAAATTACGTCATATGTGTACTATCAAATATATTTCATCCCTATATACATGAATCAAAAGCTAAGTTAAGATCATTTCTTTATGTAGTCTAAACTGTATCGATCTTTTGCAACAATCTGTATTAATTAGGGTTTTTGTTTTTTTTAAACACTTATTTAATTTTAAATCAGTAGAGCAATTTTTTATATAATCAATGATCGCGTAGTTCAGAGGAAAACGAAGAAGTTATAAAAAGCAATATCATTTTAGAATGTAATGTTAATTGAAGGTATTATTTTTTGACATCTCATCGATGATGAAGAAAAATATGAAAGTCTGGGCATTTACGGGGCTGACGACCGTCATAGGCTGGTTTAATTAATCACTTTACACACGTGTAACATTCACCAATCCTACCCATTATTGACAACCACAATATTCAAATTCTCGTAAATTCTATATACATAAACTAGTTTTGAAAACATTGTCCTTGAATCACTAGAACTTCATTAGAGACATCTCTTTTATTAGTATGTGAGGTCCGAATCCTGGATTATAATCGCATACATGAGAAATGCTAGAGAATATCATTTTCATTTTTATTATTTTAGCTTATAATTTGACCAGTCAATTTATTTACAATATTTACAAACAATATGATAAATAACTCCTATAATTGGAGATAATCCAGATTTGTGAATAAGTATTTGGACACCCTTAAAATTTTGTTAGTTGAAGGTCATTAAAATATAAAATTATGCGTTGTCAACAGAATTTAGAATTAAAAATAATAGTTTTCAGGCGCAAATGGCCTTAAGTTTTACACAGTGTAATGTTGTGTAGTTAAGACCGTAAAATATTTCGTCAAGTTATTGTGGAGCAAAATGAAGCTTCCTTAGTGTATACGACGCTTCGGGAGTTTTACGTGGTTAAGACTTCTTCTTAACTTTTAGAAGCTTTTAGGCCGAGCTTGAGAAATTAGGATTTCCCGTCGTTACGCGAGAAATGACTGCTCCATGGGAAAAATGATAAATGTATTTTATTTCAGATTTATTTGGATAAATTCTAAGATATTTTTTGCATACACATATCTCTCTAACCCTTATCCGCACCCCAATGGTGCATAGGTCACTGCGTCATATAAACGCAGTGTTATCTTGAGCGTAAACACATGAAGGAAAGGTGATCAGCCCTCCGCTTCAGGTACCAGTCCAGGGTAATATTGAATATTAGAGCGAAAAAAATCTCTGACATTTATTTGACCCCCGGGGAACGAACCCAGGACCTCCAGAACGGTAGCCCAGCGTGCTGACCATTGCACTACGGAGGTGTGCATACACATATATATGTGTGTATAATGGTAAGCGCTACCGTGCTGGTTGTCCCAGGTTCGATTTCCAGGAGGGTAAAACAAAATTGACATTTTTTAATCTAATATTATCTTACCTTCGTGTATATAAACGATCAAGATTAACACTTTTCTATACAATTCGGTTCCCTATGCCACATTGGGTGTGAATTAGGATAGAAATATTATTATTATGATTATTTTTTTTTACGAATTAGTGTTTGCACTCATTGACTCTCATTTTTTAAGTAGTATAGTTTCATACTAAAAATAAAATTAAAAATGTAAAAATGACTGCTTGCTTAGCTGTAATAAAAACATTAAAAATTGTTTCTGATTGCTTTTTGATAAACTATTCAAATTTGAATAATTTTCGTTTCTTAAACTGAATCGTTTTTAGTGAAATATTATTTCCAATAAAACAACACCGTTATTTATTATCTATTGGGACTTTAAATTGAAACTTCAAGTCCATTTCTCACCGACATTCATATAAATAATGAAAGACAAATTTAAATAACTTGTTAAATAGAATTTCAAATCCCCAATTTAATACACATCTTTATTCTGTACTATTTGTCACTTCATAAAGAAATTGACATTCCTTGTTTTTCCTAAAGCGTCATCAGATGGACTTACCATGGAGCGTCTGTCTCTCAGACTAAAAAACTTTCACGAAAATTTTTATGACTGATTTTCAAAGTTTAGTAATCGGGTTTTCGCATTATTTATTTTGTAAAACGTCGGAAGATATCAATAATTAATGTAATCAGCTAGACGTCTTAAGTAACATGAGTTTACAGGATTTTTTATGGGAGAAATTTACTTCGAGAAACAACTTATAATTTCATCGCTCATAATAATACTTCATTCATTAATATTCTCGCAAAATACGTAAAAAATTGATTGATTTTTAACAAAGCAATTTATGATAGCTGAAAATGAAAGTTTTAATCATTTACAAGGCCAACTCTGTCATATTTCTTTGGCTATGATGAAGCGATGATGTCTACTACTTGCCTTTGGTTCTTTGATTTGGTTGAATGATCTTAATGAGTTTTTGAACTGATTGGTATTTTTATTTCTGTTTCGAATTAAAGGCCACATCTAGCTTTATTCTTTCGAAGTATATGGAAAATATTATTTCATATTGAATGCGACTATTTAGTTGTAAAATTGTTACAATTAGTCTGTTATTATACTTTTTATATTGTATTATATTGTATACCAACGCACAAGTTTTGCCTCATTAGAATTTGTTTTTGAGCTGTGGGATATATTAATTATAGTGTACTCTTATACAAATGAATACATGTACCATTTAATGATGATGATGCCTAAAATTATTAACAATTGAAGTTCATATAAGTCTTAGAATATTGTATTTTGTTACATTTAAAAAATATAGTTTGTATTCATAATTTTTCACAATTTATTTTCGTTTATAAAACAACTGTGTATTTTTAAACTTCAAGTAAAAATATGCCGTGATTCGAAGAAGTGATAAAGTTTTATTGCATAATTTTTTTCTCAGCAAATGAAACACGGTATAAGCCTCTTTTACATTAAGCCCTCAAATGATATATTTAAAAAAGCTTATCTTAAATTGCTTGCAAATTGTTGAAAAAGTACTTGTCTTTAAAATTTGTAAACAGAAAATTACTTGACAAAAGGGTTGTTTGATAAAAATGCCACCATAGTGGTTGTTGTAGGAAAAACTCGTTACGTTTGCAAACGATGTAACGAAGAACCATTGTGGCCAAAATGTTTTGAATATTTCCATTCATGCATATGAAATCTGTTTATTTCAGTATCATTTGTTCACCAAATTGTAATATTATTCATATTTTATGCATGTTTCGTCATATTGGAATAAAAAGTATTTTATTTTATTTCACCTGTAGGTGCGTGTAATTAATTTTCATTTATTAACATTATCACAAAAATGTTACAATCGAATACAAGTAAGCCTCACATGAGGCCCTTTCTGGAATTTCTAAAAAATAATATTTTGTTTATGTGTCTAATTTCTTATATTAATAGGTACTTGAGATCTTTTATATTTATTTAAAATAAAATGTTGTACGACAGGGTTGAAGAATTGGGGATAGATATTTATATTTCAATAATATCTATTATATTATCTTTCTCTCTCTTAAATTACCTGACTCGAATTTTTAAAGGATTTCCCAGATTTGACCCAGATAATTTATACCTGGTTAGTTACAAATTACAAAATTTATACAAATACATGTTGTTTTTGCGATGAAATAAATGTTTTTTTGTACCTAGCTACAGTTTATAAAAAAAACGGACTTAGGACATTATCAAATTCACAGTGTGGATTTAATATTAAAATAAAACATTCCCATTGGTTTAATTTGTACTTTGTATTGATTTCTATCAGGAGTATCAACATAAATTATCAAAAAGGTATTGAAAAAAGTTTATACAAATATTTATTTCCATTAGCTATTTTCATATTCTCAATATTATTAATATTTAAAGCATTTACTTTGTGGTTAGTCATTTTTACTTATTTATTTTTTTATAAAAATGTTAATAAAATTAGTATATAACCACTCACCGAAGTATATAACCACTCGGTGAGTGGTTATATACTAATTTTATTAACATTTTTGTAAAAAAATAAATAAGCTATTTTCAATTTAGCTCAAAATTTTGATAACCACTAGTTATGTTTGGAAAAGAATAGAATTTATTACAATTGGATTTGATACAGGGATAATTTTTTTACGCAGTAATAAAAGTATCGTTAATAAGAGATTATCTCGAATTTACAATCAATTAGATATCTAATTCAGTTATTGTTGATTTGATTTTAATGAAATCGAAAATGAATCTTCAACGAATCCTTAGATTGGTAAAAATAAGAGAATTCTCGAATTTTCTTATTTTTATTAATCATCATAAGTGAACTCTTATCGAAAATGGTTTGATTTCCGTTTATGGCCAATGCTCAATAAAAACAAATCAAAGATACGGGGTAAATATGATAAATTACATAATATTATTGTTCGATTCATCCGCTAATCCAAAAATAAAGAATTAATGATTTGTGGAAAAGGAAAGATCTTGTTTTTATTTAATTGGAGATTTTTTTCACTATAAACTTAAGTTAATGGCATTTAATTTTGAAACCTTGTTGGTTCTTCCCATGTTTTAGGAAAAACGTTTAAAGCTTCTCTTTGTATTTGATAATAAGACAACTAATTTGCCAGTCCTATTTTAAATATTCTCCTGAGCAAAACTTTTTTATTTGAATTGCAATATGCATATAAAATACATCATCCACAAAATAACATCGCTGATATACGAGTTATATGTAAGAAAAAATATTAAAAAGTTGTTAAAAAAACTGGGTAAAGAAAAATAACTATCATCATTGTATTTTAATCGTGTTTAAAATTATGATGTTTAATTGACAAAAATAAAATTGAGAAATTAATATAAAATATGAATTATGCATACTAAAAGAAGAAAAAATGAGATGCGAACCTTTTTTGCTTGATTGAGAAGTAAAAATGGAAGTGTTTACTCATTTTATATGTGTTGGAAATCCTGTGAACGCCCTGACATCGTTTATTTTTATTGTGATATCTACTTTAGAAAATAAAGAAAAAATTATCCAATTAATTACAAATTAAATCAATCAAAATAAACGAAAGGAATAACCGCAAAAAGTATTTTATCTAAAAGTAGTAGGATAAGGAAGATTGAAATGAAAAATACAACACAGACACAAAATCAAATTGAAAACATTTTTTTCGGGTTAATGTTTGCAATAAGCGGGAATGGAATCCGGAACGCCTGTTTCAATGTTGGGTATCTACCCATTTGTTTTTTTTTACTATTCCAAGGCGTTGAGTTGTGTATTAAATACTAATTTTATTATCAAAACAACTCTAAGATTCGAATGGATTTATTGCTGTTCATAATAACAATATTGAACCGTCAATGTCGATTGTTAAATACTGAAATAAAATAAGTATTTTGTTATTTTAATAATGACCTTTATTACGGCTTTAAATAAATCATGAAGGAATTATTCGGGTATCAAGTATTAAATTATCAATGCCTATTTATCCATTTCAAATATCGTATACCTTACTCGTATTTCGATACAAATATTTACAAATTTCGAAATTTCTCGATTTTCCAAAGTGACCTTAAATAACCCGGTACGTCTTGTTGTTATTTATTATTACTAAGATACAATTTATCGTCTATCAAACTATAGTGCTTACAATTTGTTATTTGTAACCGGCACTAAAATAATATTCGTCTTCTACCCGATGGTAAACAGCTCACCGAATTATGTTCCAAATTTATTTGGGTCGTGTAACTCGATAAAATAATTTGCATCATAATTAAGTCCCACGAGGCTTATAAACCACGGCTTGGGTGATTTATGCATTCATCTATAATCGTAGGTATTTCACACATATGTAGTACCTACATGTATTTTATAGACTCGACGAGCAATGTAAATATTTGCTACTTCATCATTGAAAATAAACTAATGTTTTAGATTTAAATAACTACTATGTAGTTTATTCCACTTGAATTTTATTTGACCAGCGACCGTGCTTCGTCGTTACCGACATCATCAGACTGGTGTGAGGCTGGATAAAATTCTATGTTATATACACAACAAGGTATGGGTTGAAAACCATGATTTTTCATGTTTCGTCTGCCTATTTTAGCATATTTAACTATCGTGCCGGAAGTCCCGGGTTCGATTCCCAGGGGGGTGAAAATAAATATAATTGATTTTACACACCAATATTTCTTTAATTTTATCATGTACTTGTCCCTTAAGAGCAAAAGTAATTACCTTGCCTTTATGTAAGCAACGATCAAGTTAACACTGCGTCAATACAATGCAGTGCCATTTGCACCATTGAGTGCGGACAAGGGTTAGATGAGGATATATTTATGTGTAACTAATTAGAGTGTCTATAAAATGAACATTAAAATTCCTCTCCTTTCCATCTTCTCCTTCCTACAAAATCTATTTTTTTTATACTATACCCTTTTTTATCTCTGAATGTTTTTTATAGTTATTATTACATAAATGTGGAATTGTTTAATTGGCTTTATTTTTTTAAATGTAACTGTTTTTATTATATACTATTTTAATGTACAGCTTTACAATTCCCGAACATATATAAAAAAAAAAGAAAATAAAAAAAAGGTAATATTCAATTAAATGTATTCAATAAAAAACGAACATACAAGATTAACGTTTTACTGGCAAATTGACATTCACTTTAATTTACTACCCTCTACTTGTGCAACGCCCAGCAGAAAATTTAACACCTGTGCTTATTCAATGAATGGGTTGTGGGATTACTATTGAACACTATTGAAAATACATTATAGCTGTTAGCTCCGTAGTCAATAGTATTAAGCGCTCTGGAATTGATATGTGAATTTGTTTTATAAACATATTCAATTATGTAATTGCCATATTGGATAGCCCGTCTTAATTGTAAGTTCATCATAATATAGTTATAATTTTGGAAAACTGAAGAGACATGATACATTTTTTTAAATATTACATGAAACCACTTTTGTATTAAATTTTTTACAATTTAAAATATTTACATATCGCTCACTCCTTTCAACAACGTCATATATCAAAAAACTTGATTTTTCAGGAGATCATTTTAAAAGTTTTAAAATATAATAAAATGTAGTAAAAATAAATATCAAGCCACTTTTTGAACTTTTTACTGTACAACAGATCTTTTTAGGTAAAACCTGAATGTTTTTTCTCCATTTAAAAATATTGAGTATATTTGAAAAAATAATTAAAGAATACATTTTCTTCAAAATGCGAAAACAACACTTTCTGCTCTGTAGCGGGTAAATATTAAGTTAAAAATATGCCGCTTATGCTGGGATATAGTACATTTTCTTGGCATTCCGAAAACATGCACAACTTAAAATGGACGATTTTTTATATATGACGTTGTTGAAAGGAGTGAGCGATATGTGCCATAAATGAGAACCATTAAGTGATAGAGTAAGAAAATCTGGCTTAGAATCCCAAAAACCCAGATAATTAATAATGCCACTATATTGCACAAAAAAATACTCGTTATCGTCAAACAACACAATTATGGTCTATAAAAATAAATACTTATTTTATTCATTAATGATTTTTCATTTTTCATAAATTTAAAAATTTAGGCAGAGAATCTTAAAGCTTAAATTTTTATCACCGTATCACAAAATGAATGCCCAAAAAATTTAATCTTAAAACATTCACTAAGTTCATGTACGATTTTTTATTTTTGATATAAGAGGAAATCGGACAAAGAAACTTTTAACCAAAATTCTTAAAATAATACTTGTAAATGCGAAAAAAGTAAGTTACAAAGTATTCATTCAATTCATATACAATTTTTAATTTTTGACAAAGCATTTTTTTTTCATTTTTCATTTTTGATCTTACCATTTACTCTTAAAACTGTCATTCTTAATAATAACATTATTTTAAAAAAAATACAAAATTCGAAAAATCTTCATAAAAAATGCTTTGATGTTTAAAAAACATATTTCGAAATTACTAAAAAAATCATGAAATCCGGTTTGAATATTTTATTGTTTGTTGTACAATATGGTATCACCGGTCGCTAGCTAGCCTTAATTGATTGAAAAAAGGCAAAATTATTTACTCTTACAGGGACCAAGCTTGCTGAAAATAAAACATTTTTTTAAAGACATGATTAATACAACAATTTCAACTCCACAAAAACTTGTTTTATATAAGGAATTAATTTTGTATTCACCTGAACATTAATAAAATTAATATATGTATTTACCCTTCAATACAAAATAGCGCATATAGTGTCTGTACTTTGCTCGTGAATTTAAATAAATGTTTCCTTTTCATCGAGACAACATGTACTACCGAGGATTAAAACAGAATATTATTCAAAACACAAATGGTTGTTTTCAAACAAAGCGGTCTTAACCAAATTAATTGCGAGTATTGTAATACGATTTATATCGTTGAAATAAGCAGTTCATTAAGTCTTTGTTGTATACAAAAGAAAAATACTCACCGATTAAAAAACAAAATCGTTACTTAAATAATCTCAAATGTTATTTTCTTACTTATAAAAAGTGACATATAGAGGTTGCTACCGCTAAGGAAGCTTTTACTGTCAGATGTGAGCATGTTATGAAATGCATATCAATTTCTACACGTGTATTCCTGTCTTTATGTTTCAACAAACCACATATGCTTGTTTGTGGATTGATAAACTATTTGCGGGTTGTTAAGGGATTAGTAATGTATCAATAGAAACTATGAATCTATAAAAATTAAAGCTTATTCGATCCCATAGAACAAAAAACAAAATTTCTTTCATCAAATTTTTAATAATTTTTTTTTAAATAATTTAATATATTTACATTTTTATTCATAACATAATACATTTGAATCCTTTATACATATAGAAAACTTTTATATTTCGATTCGGTGTGCCTCTCCAAAAAAGAGACTCTGCTCTTGTGTTTGGAGAGGGACTTACACTCGTGGTTTGATGTTATATATGGTTTAATGTTATATTTTTTCAAGATTTAAATGTTATGAGCTTTAATTTTTTTCTCGAGTATTTTTATATCTTCTTTTTTTTAAAATTTCTTTAGGGAGTTTATTGAAATGTTTGATTGCCAAATATTTGAAGTTTGCTGAAATTGCTTGGTGTTGCATTTTGGAGTAGAAAAATCGTTTGAGAATCTCGATGATAAACTTTTGTTTAAGTTTAAATAATTGTCACCAAAAGTTTAAATAATTATTTATATAACATAACCTAACCAGAAACATTGAAAAAATATAAAAATAAACTTCTCATTATTTAAATTAGCACATTTCTAAGGGATCAAAATACACCGTATTCTTATGTCGAATGTGCTTAATATTTAATATTTATTCACAAAAAATTTAGTGTATTCAAATTTTTGTTAACAAATTCTGGATCTGCTTCACTTCACTGGGGTTATTTAAAAAAAAGGTTTTATAATGATATCTGAGTGTAAATGAAGAATAATATAGAAGTTTGGCATTTACAAAGCATTAACAAGCCTACGACTTGTCATTAGCTACTTAAAATAATTACTTCAACACTATATTTAACAATCTATCCATGATTGTCAACTTATGCTTTATTTATGCTTTAATTGATTGGTATTAACACAAATTACTTTATAGGCGACAGCTATGATTTAAATAAGTCAATTTTTACAGCAGAAACCTTAATGAAATGTTTGTTAAATTCTAACCTTAATTATTTTACACACGAAGTAACAATAATAAATCTTCATTTAAATTTAATTTGTATGTTTGCTTAAATTAATTGAAGCATAAATACAACTACCGAAAATTTGGGTAATGTGGCTATCAATCATGGGTAAATAAATAGAAGGATGATGGATGCATTGAAATGCATCGCCATATTGAAAGGATGCATCTAATTATCATTTTAATCACGTAGGAGATATAATGAAGCTAATTTTGTGGGGGAAATATGGTTTTATATAGATTAGGGTAGATTATAGGGGATGAAAATCAAATTAATATGGATTTTTTCGTATGAATAAATAAACAAACTTGTAACAGATTTGTGAAATATGGCTATTATTACGGTATTGAGGGAATGTAAAATTTAATTATAAAAGTGATTTTCACGCTATTTTGAATGGAACCGCATGTTATGGTAATATTTCTGGATAGCGGAATCATTTTTATATGTATGTACATTATTATACGACTTGCTTGCCAAATATGTAATGTGCCATTCAAAACTTCACATTTCATATCAAGTAATACATGGAATGCACTTCTGAAATTCATACAACAAATCCCTTGAAAATAAAAATTTAAAGTATGAAGAATAAACCGTAAAGTGTCTAGCCGCGTTTTATTTTCGAAGCAACTTTGAATGCTTAGTTCTTTGTATGAAGACATTGTAAGAATCATTAATTTCCACAAAAGGGAAGATACTGTAGCACAAAAAATATAGCTTGATTACTTTGGGAATATTAAAATCTATAGAAGTGTTTGTATACTTTCATAATATCATATAATTTTAAGTACACGAAGAGATGTTGAAGACCGAAAATTAATATTAATTGATTGTTTATATATTTTTTATTACCTAGTAAAACTTCATTAAAATTAATATTTAAGTTATGCAAACGGAGAGATCTATAAATGTTTTTTATATCCTATCTACAAGGAAGTTTTTGCTTTTTTTTGCTTTTAATATCCTATTGTGTTAATTTTACTTCAAAATTCTCCGATAATTGCAATCAAAACAAAAATTAAACATTATTTGGAATTTCCCGTCATATTTCTTCCTTGGCTGAAATATTTAAATTTGCAAGTCATGGACGAATCAGAAAATGTATTTGGAATCGATTTTTTAAATTGTCTTATATTCAGTTAACAAGCGTTTTGATTTGCATTCGTTAAAATTTCAAATTTTACAGATTCAGTCCGGGAACTCGTACAAAGATATTTTGGTTGACTTCTTTGCCTTTAACCCTGCCTTACCGGTGGCGGTGTTGTGTATCTAGTACATATTGCTTCTAATAACCATAATATCTCTTTAAGTATAATAAGGCTAAGATTTTAGGTATTCCTCCATAGCATATTAACGCATCGATTTAAAAGGTTATATTAATTTAATCAGAATTTATCAGGAACATCGGAGGTAATTTGTGAATATTGAAAACAAATTCGCGTATAACAGCGCGTGTAGAGTGTACGGGAACCGCAACACTATATTTGCATCTCACTTTTGCATACTTACACTGTGCAAGCACGAGGAGCTCAAAGCTCAAGGTTCTCTAGCGAGTGAACGCTAGTAGCTCTTAAGCTTTCGACAAGAGTGGACCTATGCTTGTTCCCCGAGCGTTGCCAGATGTGTTTTTTAATGTTTTCAGCTAATAAATCTAAATTATTATAGTTTTTAACTTCATTTATAATAAACTAAGGGGATTAGCTATGAATATCCGTATTTTTCAGATCGCTAATTTTTATTGTGTAGTGACTACCCAACACCGGGACACGCGTTTTATTTTAGCACCGGAAGGGTAAGGTTAATCAGTGCCTTCTAGATAATTTCATGATAAAGGGTATAATTTAATGAAAATCTTAGTTGTTAAATTACTTTTTATCAAATATATAGTAAACAATTAAAATAAAATAAAAAAGATGCCAAACAATTTTTTTTGTTGACTTTTTAGTTAACTTTAAATCTAACACACTCCTTATCATTTATCGTTTACTTTGTGTAATACTACTTTAAAAACACACACAACTTAAAAAATATATATTTTAAACTTTAGTGGTATTACACAAAGTACACGATGAATGATTAGGAGAGTGTTATATTACCATACCACAAAGTTAAACAAGCTTTTAACATACGAAATATAACTTTAAATTCGTTTAAGATTTACAAGGATGCGAATTGTATTGTTTTTAAATTTACGCTAAAAGCATATATTTTTTAAATCCTAAATTCCCTTTTAAATCAAATGTTTTATATGTTTGTTTATGAATAAATTAAATACATCGCCATTATACGAACATATTGGAGAATTAAATTTCATTAAGAATTAGCCAAAAGCGGTTAGATTAAGTTAAGACAACGCTTTAATGATTTCTCAAAATGATTTACAAAACATCTATTCTAATTACTTTTCAAAAGTAAGTACAGTTCTACCGTTCAAGATATAATCGTAACTCACTAGCCCGATTAAACAGCACCTTTTTCAGAAGAATTGATGTATTAAAATAATATTCATTAATGTACGCGAGAAGAACAAAGAGACGCAGTTCATCGACTTTTATTTTGTTTATAATATTGTCCCCACCACACGTAACTCCTTTAAAATCATATATAAGGGGTGGCGGACTAATTTTTGTGTGCTCAGATTAAATAATATTCAAAACGTGTGTACGCCGCGCTCGCTCTGTTTTTATATTGGTGTCGCTTTGTTCTTCTCGCCCTTGTGTTTTGTAATTTTCGATATATTGGTGTAATATTGTTATTTTCACACTTATAACTTTGTATTTTTTAATAAATAAAAGATTGTCTTCATTTGCGCCTTTTCGTCTTCCTAATCAAAAGTGTTCCAGTACCGTTAGCAGTAACAGCACCACTGCTTATTTTGAATCCAATAAACCACTTTTTTTTGCAAATCTTGCAAATATGCCCCGATTTCTGATTGCAATTAAGTTTGCCACAGAATAAAAAACGGAACTAATGATCTTGTTAGATCTATAGTACTTGACTTAAACTGATCCATAAATATCTAAGCATCTTAAGTGATCCGCCAGTCTCTCCTCTATCAGTCACATTTTTTCAGTGACAGGAGTTGAAATGTGACACTCACAAATTATATCGCTGAAAGATACACGACTATGACAGAATTTGGCGAACCAACCCTTCACGGTGCGGGTCGACCTTACCAGTAGAAATGAAAATGTGCTTATTTACAGCATCATTCTGATTTTTGGTCGCACTGAAAATGTATTTATTTTACAACACGATTTTGGACATCTGTAAAAGTTCACTAATACCATTGAATGCCAAAAAGCATGGCCTAAAATATCGAAGGCATGCTAGCAGAACGCATTAGGTACGTCATACAAATATATTCTTGGATTTCAAGTACGAATGTTTATTCCAGGCATTATTAGACACTACCATTTTATTTAAATAAAATTATGACGTAACAGTTGTAAAGAATGTACATCTTTTCTAGGCACACATATTCATGATAATATCCAAAAGTATATTCTTCATTATTCCTGGAATAAATGCCTAGAATTAACATTCTTCTTTTAACTCTATTATTCTAGAACATGTTGATATATGGTACACATTAGAATAATACCTTAAAGTATATTTTTACAAAAAAAAAGTAAAATTTTATTGAAATAATAAATAAGTGTGTTGGAATGCCCAGAATAAACTTTCTCCTTCAAAATTCATTATCCCAGGACGTGATATGTGCACGTTGAATAGACATTACTGTTAGTTTTCGAAAATAGTCTGTAATAAAACTTATTAAGTAGTTTTACAAGTTTACAGTTCTACAATTAAAAAAAATATATATTTAATGTAACAGGTATCTGATAAGTTATGATTTCCCTCTAAAAATTATTCTTATTCCGAAAATTCTAGATAATTTAATCCCAACACTAGAAATTTCAATATTGTTGGATTGCCAGTTGCGCAAAACTTACAGGGCTTTTCTCTATGTAGGCACGTATACATACCTCCCACGTGTATCGATCCACCTTTCGAATAATAATATGCAAATAATACGTATTGTAATGTGATATATCCATAATTTCAAATATTCACGTTATTAGGAGCACGTGAGAAATATTTTCTCATCGAAAACATATCATTTAATATTGACGAGCAAGCTTTTGCGTTAATGCGTCTTCCGGCGTAAATCACGAACCCCTCCCCTTAATCTTCCCCCACCCTAGAGTGCTAGGCGGCAGGTACTAAGGGTAAACTTCTAACTTGTAACGATACATTCCGGGTTCTCTCCCGGGCCTCGTTAGATATAGTACTTAGTGGAGCAACAAGTACCTGCTAGTACTAGTTCATCATTCTTAAACCTAAAGTGCGGAATCCTTTAACCTCCGTATTACCGACTGGGGTCGAATTTAGACGCAGAAACATGACCGGATTTTATATAAATTTCTGTTTGGTCACGTCAAAATGTCCTCTTCGTTTAGTATTTGCGACGTTTAAATAACATCGAAAATGTTTAAGTAGTATCAAAAGTTTAATGGTTTTTTAAATGATTTGTAAATACCAATTTCTTCAAAAACTGTTTAAAAATATAATATTTTTAGTATGTTAAATTTAAATAAATAATGGATTACGACCACAAAAAGACTGCCAAATGAATATATGAAATCATTTTTAACTTTTTAAAGAACCGTTGACAGTTTTTTTTTAATATTTATTTTTTTATTTCTAACATTACATCAATAAAATGAATTAATGCTATGTATTTGATAATTTTAAGCAAGTGATAAATTCGCTGCCTTATTTGATTTTCTTTTTAAAGGGGTAATTTCCTTTGTTTTCAAAGTGCGTGAATTTATATGCACTGTATTTGTACTGGTGATAATAAATTTGGGATGAAATTTACTTCAGAAAGATACAATATATTCTGAAATAAAATAACAATAATACATTTAATAGTATTTTATTGATTTAAACATTAATGAAGTTTTGTATGGTAAGAAGTTGAATTGTTAAATTACCTTGATGTGGGTTAAGATATTTAAAATATACCTATTTATTGATTCGGCATTAACTTTGTGGAATGGCATGATTATTTTAATTAAATTAACCACTTGAATAATCCTCTGAATTGAGTTTTATTTTTATTTACGACTAGTTTCGAAAACGACTATTGTTTTCATCTTCTGGAACAAATTAAAACTGAATTAAATTAATGAATTAAAATTAAATCTATTCAGTGGATAATTCAAGTGTTTAATTTAATTAAAATATACTTCATTATTTCATTAATATACATTTAAATTATTTCAAACCGTTTGAAGGTTAATATCCTCACAAAACTTTACAATTAATTAAAAACCTAGTTTCATACGTAATTATATAATAATAATAATAATAAAACCATTATCCGCACCCAAATAGTGCATAGGGCACTGTGTCATATAAACGCAGTGTTATCTTGATCGTTTTTACACATGAAGGAAAGGTGATCAGCCCTCCGCTTCAGGTACCAGTCCATGGTAATATTGAATAAATATTACAGTGAAAAAATCACTTATATTTATTTTACCCCCCTTGGGAATCGAACCCGGGACCTCCAGAACGGTAGCCGAGCGTGCTGACCATTACACTGCGGAGGCGGACATTATTTTATGGTATAACATTATTTTACTTGTTTTCATTTTTATTTAAAGGACAAACTTAATATTATTCAAGTTCCACTAATTCTATTGAAAATACATTTTTATGTTCATACGTTGGAAAAATATTTGTAAATAAAATAAAAAATATTTTAGAAATAGAAAATCGCACAAAAATATATAAAATATGATTTTCACAACATTTTGAGTGTATCTTCATCTCTGTTTAGGAATTTTGCATTTGCATCCACTAAGGAGTTATTTATATTTAAAAAAAATTATTTTAAAAAATATTTATTTTCAATTGGTCTGGGCATTTGTGATGTATTTTTCACATTTACCTTCCCTATTCTTACTATCCTACCTGCAGAAAAGCCTCTAATATAGGTTTTGCGGGTGATTCCTGTTATCAATATATAAATATATTGATGCCTTTTTGCTGGCAACACTAAGCAACAAACATAAACAAATTAAGTCCATAGCGCTCCAGAAGGTGCCTACCACAGTTGTGGTAGTTCAACACAGATAAATAGAGAAAACCTATTTGTCACATATCGTTCACTCCTTTCAACAACGTCATATATCAAAAAACTTGATTTTTCAGGAGATCGTTTTTAATGTGTATAAATATAATAAATGCATTAAAAATAATTATCAAGCCACTTATTAAACTTTTTAATGTGCAACATTTTTTTTCAATTTAAAAAATATTTAGTATATTTAAAAAAATAATTTAACAATACCTCTTCTTCGAAATGCAAAAACAACACTTTCTTCCCTGTAGCGGGTAAATATA
Source organism: Brachycentrus maculatus (assembly GCF_059751285.1). Lineage (NCBI taxonomy): Eukaryota > Metazoa > Arthropoda > Insecta > Trichoptera > Brachycentridae > Brachycentrus > Brachycentrus maculatus. The sequence continues at coordinate 2,444,013 of NW_028281020.1, read as the reverse complement.
ACGTTAAAAATATGCCACTTTTGCTGTGATATATGGTAGTACATTTTCTGGGCATTCCGAAAACATGAACAACTAAGAACTGACGATTTTTGATATATGACGTTGTTGAAAGGAGTGAGCGATATGGAACAAGTTTGGTCACGCTTAAGAACAAACTGTAAATATGTGTCACATCTCTCAAAGCGTCGTGAGCACACATCGTGTATGTCTGCTTTATGCAGATTAGTTAGTTATGCTCGTTTATCTCGTGTCCGTTTCGGGACTACATTATCCACATGGACGGACAACGGACATATTGCTCTAAATCTAGCCGTGGCACAGTATACCTCTGAGCCACGTATGTAGTGTGCAGTCACAGTATGCACGTACCTACAATATGCCTCGTTTAATGTTTATGCATGCACTGCAAACTAGACCTCAGGGCCGGAAACGAAAAATCAGGAATTATAATTATTTTTTACCACATGTGTGGAACGTACCTCGGTACGGTACCTCCCTCTATCTCCGTACAAACAAAGCTTTCGATTATGACCTGTCGGTAAGATAGTCAACAGTCTGCCTCCGTAGTGTAATGGTCAGCACACTTGCTACCGTACTGGAGGTCCCGAACCCGGGAGCACCTTTCACCTTCCTTGTGTGTATTAACGATTAAGATAACACTGAATTTATATTATGCAATGCCCTTTGCACCATTGGGTGCGGATAAGGGTTAGAAGCAGAAAAAGAAGTTGACACTCATTTTGAAAATATGGCTATTAATTTTTAAGCGTTTCAACTTTTTCATAATTTTTTTCACACGATGTGGAGTTGAAAGCATTTAAGTCGATAAGGACGAGGACATTTCCTTCTTTTACCAGTTTTGCTATTTTGAAATTTCAGCAACGCATTCTACTGAGTGTATTGTTGTTCTACCTTTTTTAAGCTCATATTGAAACTCGTTCATTGCTTTTTTTCTTTCTATTTCGTCTATAAGACGCTCATTCAACAAGGTTTCGAAGGTTTTGGCCATTATATTTATTAAGCAAATTGGTCTATATTTAGTTTCTTCGTTTGGGATTTTCTTCGGTTTCTGATTTTTCTTCGGTGCAACCTAGACACTTGCTTTTTATCAATATTTCTAACATTATATCGAATATGGTGCGTAATTTATAAAATGCAGTAATGCAGATTAATGTCTCTTTTACGGTTTGCTTAGGCTAGCCACTAGAGTACCTACACACTTACTCAACCGATATTTTTACTCTAATAGAATAAAATGAGTTGCCTAATTTAGAAGCACTGACCCGAAGACTATAAAATGTTTATATTTATTTTATGTATTAATTTTAAATCAAACACAGATTTTTTGAGTCTACTAAGTTGTATTTTATTAACAAAAAACACATAAAAAATTATATTGTGACAATTGTTTCGCCTTGTTAGGGCATTATCAAACGAATGTTAGGGCATTATCAAACGACATTCGTTTGATAATGCCCTAACAAGGCGAAACAATTGTCACAATATAATTTTTTATGTGTTTTTTGTAAATAAAATACAACTTAGTAGACTCGAAAAATCTGTGTTTGATTTAAAATTAATACATAAATTAAAATGGAGTTCTACAAATTAAACGCCAAGTCAATAAATAGTTTATATTTATATTATTTTTTGACATCTCATCAAAGATGAAGAAGAATATGGAAGTCCGGGCATTTACAGAGCTTACGACCGTCATAGGCTGGTTTAAGTGATCACTTTACACACGTGTAACATTCACCAATTCTACCCATTATTGACAACCACACTACTCAAATTCTTGGAAGTTCTATATATATGAACCAATTTAGAAACCTTATTCATGAATCACTAGAACTTCACTAGAGACATCTATTGGTGAGAAGATGTAAAGAAGCTTTTTACTAAGCAGAAACTCTTATATTAGTTTGTGAGATCCGAATCCTGGATTATAATCACACACATGAGAAACGCCAGAAAATACCATTTTTATTATTAAGCTTATAATTTGACCAGATAATTTATTTACAACATTTTGAGTGTGTCCAAATACTTGTTCTAGAACAAGTATTTGGACACACTTAAAATGTTGTTTATATTTAGACCTGAAATTGGAAGCATAGCTTCCGAAACTAGTCTTTAAAATAAAATAAACTCAATTGGTAAAAAAACAAATGTCAAATTTATTTTAATAGAAAAAATGAGTTGCTTAATTTAGAATATGCAGTATTGCAGGTTAATTTCTCTTTCAAGGTTAGGTTAGGATAAGCACTAGTATACCTATACACTGACTGTTGACCTATATCCTTACTATAATAGAAAAAATGAGGTTCTGAATTGAGAAGATGCAGTATTTTTAGGTTAAACCATCTTTCAGGGTTTGGTGCAAAAAGGACTACAGATATGAAATATCGACTGGATGCTCTATCATAATTAAACAACGTAAATAATTAAATAATTTTAACAATTGCGATGTGGAGTTCCAATACATTTACGAGTTTTGGGATTTTTTGGGATCCCTGTATCGAATCCGGCTCTGGCAGCATACGAGCCGTTGTCGTAGCTCGCAAAGCCGCATGATATTAATAATGTTTTTTGTTCGGCGAGCAATATTCAGCTTTTTTAAATAGCGATTTTACAGCAGAAAAACAGCACTTTGGTGATTGTTTACGCGAATATATTAAAAATAAGCGTTTATTTTGGGATATTCTGTTAGTAACTCGTTAATGATAGAATCATATTTTTTCTCTCCCAATATTGAAAATTATGATGCCAACATGGCGCCTATTAAAGGTCACATTTCAAATGAAATAACAGACTGATAATTGCGACATCTAAATTTAGAACCCAGCATCCCCTTTTATTGGATGTTCTTAAAAGAAAATGATCCGACCCCGAGTATTTCGGTGCGCCGGAAAATCTCTGCTGACCATTCACCGACTGCACTCGGGGAAACCTCAATGCTGGACTGACCTGGAAGGAAGCCAAGGAAATTATTCTTGAATGGGTGGCTTTGAAACGACTTGTAGTGGCCATATGCTCTACCTAAGGAGCGACCAGGGATGAAGAAGAATAAGTTATTTAAAAAAGTTAATACTGCCTTATTTTGGTGCACTATAGGTAATGATGCAGTGCCTTATGCACCATTATAAAAATTAATAAAATTTCTATTTTTCTTATCTTAAACAAGTATATTTTTTAAATAAAAAAGACGTACTTATTTCAGAATTGGATGGATTGAACGAAAAATGAAGGGTTGGTGGGAAACTTGTAACTATTTAACAATAAAATGTTACTAGTTCCCAGTTACTGATCCTAGTTACTAGTAACTATTTTTTTCTAATAATTAGTTTCTAGTTACTAGTTTCAAGTTACTTCTTACTCGTTACAAGTCATAAGTTACTAGATACTAGTTAATAGTAGGAAAATATCCGCCAATTACTGATCTACATAAACCAAATGAAGGAAAGTCAAATACCAGGGACACATCATGAGACATGACCGGCAGCAACATTCTAAGAATATAACGATGGGGAAAGTGAAGGACGGAAGAAGTATAGATGGAAAAGGGAACTCCTGTCAGAGAAACGTGCTGAGGACCTTTTTGTTCCTTTGCGAGGGATCGTTCAAGATTATTAATAGAAGAGGCACCGGAAGAAAATGAATAAATACGAAAAATATACAATATGGAATAAATTAAACATCCGGGTAACATATTGAGTACAAAATGTGTTGTGGAAAGAAACACAAACGAAAAATATGGAGAAAAAATACAATAAAATCACTCGTTAACACAATGACACAAGAGTGAGCATTAAATTCATTTTCTAAATTAAAAAGCCTCAAAGCGAATGCTAGCGTAATTTCAATATTTTTTTTCCAAAAAGGCAAACCCGTCACAAAAGTGTATGATGTTTTTCCATTATTTCCACTGCTATGCTCGTATGTAATTCTCCTCCAAAAAAAATATGAGTCAATCACAGATATTATGTGTGTATGAATGTTTTAGCTACGCGTACATATGGTATGTACTCGTACATGGGTATATTGGGTAAACTGTCGGGGCGGGTTGTGATATTGTGGTTAGTAAAAATGTCTCTCACTCAATGATTCTAGTTCGATTCTATTATTATTAATATAATGATGTCGAGGTACAAATGTTTAATATATACAGACATTTATTTAATATGAGAAGCATAAATACAAACTTTTAAAAAGTGATTACGTTACTTAATTAATTAAAACTCTCGATATTATTATTCTTTTTAAATGCAGAATAAAGCTTGATAAATTGATCGCTTGAAGTATGTTAATACGTACATAGTATCCTTAAAAGTGCTTTTCATAAGTGGATAATGGATGTGGGCAGATCTGAGATAGATCGCATTTACATTAATTTTTATTAATTAAAATTTAGTGAGGGAACATTATTGTAATTTGTTATTATTTATATGATTGAATAAATAAATAAATTCACCCATCGGATCTCTATTGATTGGCCTTAAAGGAGAAAATTTGTCATAGTAGAAGCCTATAGGGCTTCTACTCTGTGTCCTTTAAGCTCTTATGATTTTAACACTCTCATTATCTTTTTTTTATGTGTTAATTTAAATCAAACACAGATTTTTTGAGTCTACTAAGTTGTATTTTATTAACAAAAGCACGTGAAAAATTAATATTCTGACAATTGTTTATGGCATTTTCAAACGAATGCCATATAATCTTTTGAAAATGCCATAACCTGGCGAAACAAATGTCACAATATTAATTTTTTATGTATTTTTGTTAATAAAATACAACTTAGAAGACTCAAAAAAATCTGTGTTTGATTTAAAATTATTAAATAAATTAAAATGGAGCTCTACAAATTAAACGCCAAATCAATAAATACTCTCATTATCATTCATTGTTCACTTTGTGTAATACCACTTTAAAAAACTGATATGGAATTGTTACGGTCTGACATTTATACAAAACTAAAATCAGAAACAGAGATAGAAGACTTTAGTCTTTAGACTTTAGTCGACATTTGACCTGATGATGGAATGATTATTCTGTGACAGGTAGGCATGAAGTAGTGTTTTTTTTAAAAGTGGTATTACACAAAATGAACGATGAATGATAAAGAGAATGTTTTATTACCATACCACAAAGTCAACAATGCCTTTAAAATACAAAATATCTTTGATTTCCACCAGATCAGCGCCATATTTTTATATTCTCAATATTACTAATATTTAAAGCATTTACTTTGTGGTTAGTCATTTTTACTTGTTTTTTTTTTTTAAATGTTTATAATATTAGCATACAACCACTCACCGAGATTTTTATGTCTACCGGTTGCGAGACGTACCCGTCTCTTCGTCAGGACAATCACTACCACAGCATGCAAACAATTTTTTTAATAAAATAAAAATACGCAAAGCTTTATCGTACATAGGAAAACGAGGTAACAAAGGTTTAGAATTCTAATTATATATTGACTCCTGAACCGAAAGCCGTTTATCGATCTGATGTTGGTAATATTAACCGTTGATTCGTTCGCTAGATACGTGTAGTTAAGTCCTCACTAGTTGTCGACGAAGTTAACGAGAATGTCTAATAATCCTCAGACTAGATATGAGTATGGATTAATTCGCAGCGCGGTGTGCTGTGCTCTGACGTGCTAATGTATAATGCAGGAACTACCCCCAGCTCTTATCACCTGACATCACTGCAGCCAGGGGTAGGTTTGTAAGGTATTCATTAAAAATACAAATCCTGATCCGTGAACAAGGGGGGCTCTGTGTGAATTTCGACTGGATTTTCTTTATTAGAATAAAGTTTTTAGTATATACTCGTATGTTATTGTAGGTGTCTCGTTCACTCAGACATGCTTGTAAATAGATTGTTGTTTGTGTGTGTGTGTGTGTGTGTGTGTGTGTGTGTGTGTGTGTGTGTGTGTGTGTGTGTGTGTGTGTGTGTGTGTGTGTGTGTGTGTGCGGGCTAGTATATAAATATTTATTATTTCCAATATTTTGAGTATGTCCCGATCTTTGCTCACGTATCAGGGTTTATCCTATTTTTTTTTTTGGTATATCAATGTAAATAAAAAAGAATATGAACGTCTGGTTATTTTCTGTCAAAGGCTTGTTTATGTGATATCTTTTTATATGTGTAACATTCGCCATATTATTAATGATTGACAACGATACTACTCATATTTAGGATGTTGTATTTATACTTCAATAGGCACATTATTTCGCATTTCAGTTCATGTCTTCATTTGTGATTAAGTTTAGTATGTTATTTCAGACAGGCGCCGTGGCGTAGTTGGGTAGACGCTCGACTGCGAAACTGGCGTCGCGGGTTGGATTCCCGCCAATTGTAAAATAAATTCAAGAAAGATTTATTTTAAATTGAGTGTTTGTGATGTATTTTTACATTTACCTTGCCTATCCTTGCTATCTTACCTGCAGACAAGCATCTAAAATACACACTTTGCAGGTTATTTCTTTAAAAAAAATTAATAAGAAGAGGCCTATTTGAAATAAATGTACGATTCATATTGCGCCTGAGGTATTTTTATTGAATAATTATATTTAAATATACTATAATATGGTAAAAATAATTATATTTATTTTGAATCTATTATCTGGGAATCGATTCTAGACCCCCAGCGTGGTTGCCAAACTCACTAACCCCTATACCACTGAAATGGACGGATGAAGGCAAAAGTATGGGAAACATATTTTTTTACTTATTTATTTCATATATATGGAATAATGAATGTTTTACTGTATAGTGTATATTTTTTTTGGCAAATCAAAGTTCGGTGTTTGGATACACTCAAAATGTTATAAAATAATCACTTAAAGCAGCTCCTAAAGATCGATAGCCCTCATAGTAAATAAAGAAAACCTCCATTTTCATATAAATAACTTTTACAAATGTGTAAAAAAAAATCAAATAAATATCTGTCGATTCAATTAAATTAAAATTTGGTCTTTTTATTTATAACTAAGAGTCATAAAACTTAACTTAATTATTTTATTTTATTTTTATTTAATATTTTTATCAACAGATTATGTCAAAATAACGTTGAACCGATAAAAAAGGATATGAAAAGAAACGTAGCAGGTTATAAATACTTTCACAAGATATTTTCTCCTTAATTAGAATTTCAAAATGCCATTTATATCGGCTATAAAATAGCCGATATTAATGGCATTTAAAATATGGTATGTACAGTGCTTTACACTTTGCGATAAGTTCGAAAATAGTTTTTACAAAGCACTCAAGAATTCAAGCCACTTACCGATTGAGTCGAATTCTGAACACTAATTGATGTGGAAACGCTACTCTATTTTCAGTGGAACCGTATTCAGTTACTAAATGAATCAAATCATTTCGTAGATTTAAAAAAAAACTTTTTTTTTGAGAAAATAGATTGCCTTTAAATAAAATATATTTGAGAACTATTTCGGTAGGTACGCAATTTATAAAATTTGGTTGATACGAAGCGAAAATATAAAAAGGTAGAAATAAACGGAACGAAGCAAGAATGAAAGATGCGAAAATAAATTAAAGATAAAATAAGTCTAATCAATTGATTTGGCAACCAATTTGTGGTAATATTCGCACATTTTTAAACTTTACTTGGCATTTACAACTTTGTCTTAAAATCTATTCTGTTTCGATGTATGTAAGTGTCATTATAAATTTAAAGAAATTTGGTAAGTATAACATTAATTACTTGATGAAATTATTATTTACCATAGTTGAATATAAATTTAAAAAAAATCAAATTCGTTTAATTTTCAAAGGTTCAAGAGAAAAAAAAACTGTAAGATTTCATAATTGGGTACTTTGTATAATACGCAAGATGTTTATTTGCGTATAATACAAATTACCCAAATATTACCATAAAATATTGCATTTTCTTTTGAATGATGTAACGATATAAATGGTTTAAAATGTAATAATCTTATTTAAAATAAATATATTTAATCTTAAAAAACTCATTATATAATATTATGTTTTATAACGTTAATATTATACTGTTAAATTTGTTTTAAAATGATTAAAACTGTACATGAAACTTAGTATTTGTATTTATATATTTCCTTTTAAAATAATAACCTAGCGCTTCGGGTCTAGGATAATATTAAATAAGTATAAGAGTAAAAAATTGCTAATTTCTATTTTGACTCTCCAGGGAATAAAACCTAGTACTTCCAGCATGATTGATTAGCACGCTTACTATCACACTATGGAAAGAGGGTAAATCTTTCCAATTTTGTAAAGAAAACCAATTTGTTAAAACAAAAAACATTTTTCGATCTATAGGTTTATTTTCTTTTCTTTCTTTTTTGCCAATTAATCTTTCTTTTCTTACGTTTTATATAAGTTATTTCTTAACTCAAGTTTTTTTCACCGTTTTTTTCTCATTTTTTTTACTATCTATAACAAATGCCAACCCTTAGATGTACTGAAGTATATTATTGAAAATTTCATTGTAGAAAAATCATGTGAAAGTAAATGATAATGATGATTATCACAACACATTTAAATCAAAGTTAAGTTTTTTTCTTCTGTTAAATAAAAGTATTATGTAATGAAATAAAATTCATGAACAATAACTTATTTTTTGCTGAGAATGTTGCCAGAATAATCACCTTTATCATGGTAAAATATTTATATTTTTCATTAAACTAACAGCAAATGTTTTTACAGTGTTGTGACTTTAGGATTTTACCTACAAAATCAAAGGAGAAGATTGCTATCTCAAAATTCCGCCAGAAATATTATTTGTTTAAGAGTTAGGTAAGGGTGGAGGACGAGGGAAGGGGGTTGGAAAACCATTTCTCGGATTGTGGTTGGGAGAAGCATATCACCCACATTAATATTTTAACACCGAGTCAAAGGGAAGTTTAACCGGAGTTCAAAACATGATATCTCCACTTTCATCCCACACACTCATTTCAGTACCTTCCTCCTTTGGAAAGAGACTCAAATTACATATGAGTCTGATAAACTAAATTTGATTATAACGGTATTTTCATTGCCGAACTAATTGAAGCCCATCTTTGGATAATTAGCAATTGTGTAGCAGTGTTAACTTTTCACGATTTTTTTAGTGTGCCCAAATCTTTTTTAATGATTCCTGGATTTGTTTCCATTTATGAGATACTTATATACAGATTTTTATCTTAGCACAGAAGAAAAATAATATGAAACTATGGACATTTATAGGCTTCATCATTAAAAATTCAAATGTAAAAAAACACAACACAGAATATATTTTGTATATTGAAATAATTGATAAATTTTTAGTATGGTAATAAAACACTCTTCTTACGATCCATAATAAAGTGGTACTACACAAAACAAACAATGGTTGGTTTTTTTACAACACAGACGAGTGTTTTTTTACAACACAGAATGTTTAAAAAATATTGGTCAAAATAAAAGTTAAATAAAAATTAAAAATTATGATTTCAGACGTCTTCTAGTATGTTAATTAAAAAGGGAATAATTTTATTTTCATTAGATGAAGGTCCCTGTTAATGTAAATAAATTAACTGATTCTAACTTTAGATGGTTGTTGATAAAAATTGACGAGGCAATGTGATATAAGTATCTATTGGATTTGGTGGTGTCTTATTTGGAAAATGTGACAAAACGAATAAGACAAATAAATGATGTATTTAACGGATCTTGATTTTTATACATTAAAGGCAAATAAAATTTTCAAACTAACAAATAATTTAAAAAAAAACGATAAAAAACTCTCATTGGTGCAGAGAAACTAGCATGTGGAAGAAGGGTTAATTGAAGCATAAATATAACTTTCTAATTTTTGTTAGTATGTTTACAATCGTATGTAGAATGCTGAATAGTACACGTGTATAAATAACTAAAATAACACGAAACGACAAATTGTTACAGTTTTGCTTTGCCTTGTTACGACATTTTCATATATTTACGTTTTTAAAATAAAATAAATATTTCAGTAGACTGAAATCAGTGTTTGATTGAACAAATAATTAACAAGAAATAATTAAAAATAATAAAATTGTAAAATGTTTATATTCTCAATTTTTTCTCTTTTTTTGTGTCTATATCAGGTTAAAAACAATAAAAAATGTATTAAAAAAGAACTCCACCGGCAAGACACACAAGGTGACTTGGTGGGTCTCTGCGAAAAAAAGTTCTAAATATGTGTAAATTGTGATTTAAATAAATGTATATAAATAAAAAAATAATAAATATGCAATGTTTAAATATGGAGTCCTTCAAAGTAAACGCCATGTCAATAAAAAAATAAACGTTGGCCATTAAGGATATCATATTTTTACCTTATTTTAGTTATTTTTATATCAGTACTTTGATGTGATGGAAAATTGTTAAAAAATTCACTTTTGTAAAAAAATTAAGTTTTCAGTATTGAATAGATTCAAATATTGCGGTATTATGGGTTTTGATACTATACCACTCTATTGAATGGTTGGTTAAACCAATAAACTGTAATAACCAATTCAACCGTTACCCCCCCCCCCACCCCACGCTGTAAAATCTAACCAAGATATGTGAAACAGACCGAACTGCATATTATGGTTTAAGCGGTAAACTATTTTATTTTACAACCTTGAATATCGCAGTGGATTTTCTACTGTAATAATGTTTGGTTTGAGAACAAAACTTTTGTAATGGTTAAGATTTGGTAAATTTAGTGATTGGTCCACTGATACCAGTTATAAATAGCAAATAAAAACCTATTAGCGAAATCAAAATTGGCAGCACACAACGGAGTCCTGGTTCCAACCCTAATGTATGGAAGCGAAGTATGAAGTTGGCAAAATAAGGATGAAAGTAGACGGAATGTAGTTGAAATACGATCCCTCAGACGAATGTGCGGCAAAACGATGTATGATAGATGTTCGGATGGTGACATAAGAAAATCTTGCAAGGCTGAGATAAACATTATCGATAAAGGTGAGAAAGGTGTGTTGAGATGGTTTGGACATGCGGAACGAATAGGTGAGGAGCGGTAAAATATATTTATGAGGCAAAAGTGTTGGAAAAAGAAGCAGAGGAAGTCTGAGGAAAACCTGACACTGTCAGGTATGTTAAATACTTGAAAGCGGCCGAGTCAGGAGTCGAAATAATCGACGGGTATGTATGAAGAGAGACATGAATACGAAGAAGCTGAAGAATGTTTGCAAATATAGAGTTGTATGGCGTCCGATTCTCTCTGCCTACCAATTGCCAATTGGAAAATTAATTAGTTTGAACAATAAATATGAATCCGAACCTATAAATAATGATTTTCAATAAAAAAAATCCAAAACGCATCAATTAATGAATACAATAATAAAACCCTTATCCGCACCCCAATGGTGCACAGGGCACTGCGTCATATAAACGTAGTTTTATCTTGATCGTTTACACATGAAGGAAAGGTGATCAGCCCTCCGCTTCAGGTACCAGTCCAGAGTAATATTGAATAAATATGACAGTGAAAAAATCACTTATATTTATTTTACCCCCCTTGGGAATCGAACCCGGGACCTCCAGAACGGTAGCCGAGCGTGCTGACCATTACACTACGGAGGCGGGCGAATGAATACAATACCACGTTTTAATCTCATTAAGGCTCATTTACCATTAAATTGGTATTTATGATGTTGGCGAATGTTAATAAAAAATAGAAATAATTCGAAAGAACTCCAATTTATCTATTACCTACGCCGCACAGTGTGAGAAATAGCTAATCTAGCTGTACTAAAGTCCTAAAATGAATATCTTCATTTAGTATTAAATGTACGTCTAATATGATTTTGAAAGGTTAATCTATATAAAACTTAAGTATTTTGATTTGTAAAAAATTATGTGTTAGTTTGGCAGCGTCGTAAAGTATCTTATGGCGGAAGTGCCGCGCGTTATCAGTTATCAGTCAGATTTTATTAGCGCGTTCGGATGATTGTGTTATGCGTTGCGGTGATTATTTTTACGATTACTGTCATGGAGTCTACAAAACAAGGTATATTCTCTATTATTTATATTAAAAAATTTTAAATATATATTCAATCCATTTTAAATATAATTAAAACAAAGTTACAATTTTTATATATTTTTTATAAACTTTTGTCAAATTGAATAGACTTTAGAAAAAAACTTCTTTGAACACCACTCTAAAAGTGTCACTATATTAAATGTTCATTCTTTATCTACTTAGGCCCGTAGATTTTTGCTGCCAAAAGGTGCAAACCTTTTTTTTTTTCCTTTTTTCAGTGAGCGGGCGAACTTTTATTCGGAGTGAATTGTTTAAGCTTTGGCGTGATAGCGATGTAGCATCGCGAAAAGAAAATATTTGCACTTACATAATGAACTTTTTTGGTTTTTCTTTGTGCAATAAAACTACTAAAATATATTTAAATAATTTTGTGAGTGCTTTATGTTGCAAATTTTATGTTCGTTGGCAAAAAAGTAAGAGAAATATGAGTACATTCTTGAAATATAATTCTAAATGGCTCAATGTATCAGTTACTTTGCCAAAGCATATCCTCAGTACTGTGCCATCTGTTAGTCAACCGTATCATAACACTCGCAATAGGATTGGACGACCACTGAAAAATTTCGAAGAAACATGTGAGAGGGTAAAAAAAAGGAAATTGAAATCATTTGTCGCCTCTAAAAGTTCTCAAGAAATTGCAGTCTTAGCAGAAATGTCTCTGAGAGCTTCTGGAAAGAGAGATGCAGCCGTTATTGTTAAAGAATTGTCATCAGCATCACCACGTCGATCCACGGTTATTAAAAAAGCTAGAAAAATATTGCACAATCGTCCGGAAACAATGTCAGCAGAGGAGGCACTATCTATGATAGCAGATGAGAAACTCACCACAAAACAGTATCGAGGTATCCGCCAACGAGCGAGAAATTTGAATCATAATATATATCCATCATATGATGCTATAAAAATAGCTAAAAAAACATGCTATCCTTCGGAAGATAGTATAAAAGTAACGGAAACCGAAGCTGAAGTAAAGTTACAAGCGTTGCTTGACCACACCGTTGAACGAATATGCCAAATTCAAGAATTTAAATTAAATGTTTTAAGTCAACTACTTTCTGATAATTCTGGGAAAACATTTACAATGATATTTAAGTGGGGGTGCGATGGAGCATCTGGACAAAGCAATTACAAACAGAAATTTTTTGAAAAAAATTGTAGTGATGATAGCATATTTACTATATCTCTTGTGCCATTACAACTTGTGGAGAATATCAACGCGACAAATAGAACCATTATATGGGAAAATCCAAGGTGCAACTCCACACGCTACTGCAGGCCAATAAAAATTATGTTTGCAAGAGAGTCTGAGGAGTTAATAAAAAAAGAAACTCAAAATATAAAAGATCAAATCGATGCACTTCATTCGACTAAAATTAAGGAGAACGAAAACGTAGTGTATATCCATCACAAAATGTTATTTACGATGGTAGATGGAAAAATTTGTAGCACTCTTTCGTCATACAAATCTTCACAGAGATGCTATATTTGTGGTGCAACTCCTCGAGAGATGAACAATGACAATTTTATCGCCAAAATTCCAGATCAAAATATGTATTCATTTGGAATCTCTCCCCTCCATGCGTGGATTCGATTTTTTTAATGTCTCCTGCATATTGCCTATCGATTGAATATTAAAAAATGGCAAATTAGAGACAAAAGTGGTAAAGAAAACCTTCAATTAAGAAAAATGGTTTTACAAGAAAAATTTAGGGAAGAAATGGGTGTTTTAGTGGACATACCTAAACATGGTACTGGTAATACAAATGACGGCAATACTGCAAGGAGATTTTTCAAAAATTCCTCAAGAACAGCAGCTATTACAGGATTAAATGAAGAAGTGATCCAGCGATTCAAAACTGTTTTGGAGGTTTTATCTTGTGGATATGACATAAATATTAATGTTTTTGATAAGTTTGCGCAAGAGACGAGACAATTATTTTTAAAACATTATTCTTGGTTTTACATGCCTGCAAGTGTCCATAAAATTTTAGTACACGGGAAAGAAATTATAGGCTCTTGTATTATACCTATCGGTAAACTTTCGGAAGAAGTACAAGAAGCTAGACATAAAGATATTAAAAGATTTAGAAGGGACAATACGAGAAAAACATCAAGAATGGATACAAATAGAGATTTGCTGCACATCCTTTTTATATCTTCTGACCCTTTCATAACAAGTTTGAGGAATCTTTCACAAAAAAAAAGCTGTAAATTATCTTCTGATGTTTTACGTTTATTAAAAACTCCCGAAGTACCAAATTCCGAATCATCTGATAGTGAAAATAGCGAAAGTGACTGAATCACAGTGATTTATAAACATTTTTTTAATATATCCTATATAAGTTCAATTTTTTTTATTTTATTTTTGTTAAAGCTTTTATTGTATTTCTGTTTTCAATTACCAACATTACAAACGTCATAAATTTAATGTATTATTTTATTAAGTGAAACAATAATTTATTGTTAGAACGACTATGTTCAATGAAAGCTTCAGTGAACAATGTCTCAACCTTTGAATGACATACTTTGGCCGTATACTAACACATTTTATTAAAACTATTTATAATATCTATTCCTGGTTTTATTACCTTTTAAATGATGTATCACACATAGTTTACATAACTAAGGTTAGGGAGTTATTAATTTAGTACAGCTAGATCAGCTGATTCTCACACTGTGCGCCGTAGCGATAATCAGCCTTTTTTCTTTAAAATTATACCAAAACCTACCGCCAATTTATAAATATAAACTGAATTTTTAACGAATAATGAATAAAACAGGAACACGCGTTACCTTTTTAATACCCAACAGCACATACAAAGCACACCAAAAAACACCGAAACCAACATTTCCTTATTTAAACTCATTTTTTCTGCTGTGTCCTTAATTGTATATGATTTGATTCGCTGATTGTTGTAATCAATCTAAGAGTCTCCTTCGAGAAATTAAAAATCCGTATTTTTTGTTTCCACAATTAATTTTACAAGTGGGAAATTGTGACAAACTTTTATTTGTGTATGTCCCCAATTATTTTTATATGGTTATATACAATAGTAAATATGTGCATACAGTAAAACTTTTATAGATTGATTGAGGGAGGGATGTCCGTTTAAGCCGGAAGTCCGGTAAATAAATAATAAACATAGATTTATAATTAATCACAAAAGTTTGTTTGAAAATATGAACACGTTTTTTAGATAAAAAAACAATACAAAACGCAATCAAAATTCTATTATTGTCTTCGAACACTCGTCGTGTAGTGATGTTTCTGTTCGATATCTAAGCGCTTGCTTTCGATAATCTTGCTTTTAAAAACGAATCTTGTTTTGAGACATAATTTGTGATTATCATGGCCGTTAAAATTTGTTTACATGCGGCGATACTTGAATTTAAACATGTATAATTTTAAAATGACGTTTTTAATTTTTTATATTTGACTTGAGTTTTCGTCCATTTCATTCGAAGTTCGTCAAATAGAGCACCATTATATTGAGGTTTTACTGCAATATGTAAGTAAGAGAACTATCATTATCATGGCCGATGGTAAATTTCATTGCCTTAAGACAATGTGCAAACCGAAATGCAAATCTGAAAGCAACAGACCAAGCCACTGAATTTCCCTATATTCTTAATATCATTCTGTGTACTCCCATGCCGTACGTAACACAATAAAGAGATAATAAAAATTTCATATAAGTACAAGATCTCAAATACATTTTCTCATTCAGTAGCTACGTGCTGGAGGTTTCCTTTGTTTGCTTCAGGTAAGATAAATGACTTATAGCATTTTTTCTCTTCAAATAATTTCTGTATTTTTTTACTCGGCGCTATGGTAAGAAGTGGAGAATAATAATGTACAATACGATATGAAATATCGTTTTGCCAATGTGCTTTTTTTATTCTCAATGGAGTACTCACAAAAGGTAAGAAGAGAATTTCTTCTTATTAATGAAGCGAGACCTATTCCTGAAACATTATTTTAGAATTGAACAATTCAAATTATTTTTTGACATCTCATCAAAGATGAAGAAGAATATGGAAGTCTGGGCATTTACGGGGCTTACGACCGTCATAGGCTGGTTTGAGTGATCACTTTACACACGTGTAACATTCACCAATTCTACCCATTATTGACAACCACACTACTCAAATTCTTGAAAGTTCTATATATATATGAACCAATTTAGAAACCTTGTTCATGAATCACTAAAACTTCACTAGAGACATCTATTGGTGAGATGTAAAGAAGCTTTTTATTAAGCAGAAACTCTTATATTAGTATGTGAGATCCGAATCCCGGATTATAATCACACACATGAGAAACGCCAGAAAATACCATTTTCATTTTTATTATTAAGCTTCCCAGACTTCCATATTCTTCTTCATCTTTGATGAGATGTCAAAAAATAATATGAAAATAACTCCTGTAATTGGAGATAATCCAGATTTTGTGAACAAGTATTTGGACACACTCAAAATGTTGTGAACAATTCAACATGTTGGTGAATGTTTAATTGTAAAAGTGGGGTTGCTATTTTATCCAATCACCTTTGACACTGAAATTGCTTATCCACATCATAATTGAGGAAAAAGCCTGCCTTTAAAATTAAAAAAATATGTGTTCATGGTCGTAGCAAAATTTTATAAACCAAATAAATGTGGTTTTATATTTGTTTATATTATATAAATAAATTACATCTGTATTTACTTTAATGCAACCATTTTAAAACCTGTAAGTGTTCGTCAACGAAAAGAAATTTTAAAAAGAAAAAAATTCACCATTAATCATTTGAATAGAATAAAATCAGTATGTGGAATCAAATAGTATGTAGAAACACTGTAGATGTCAGAAAAATGGAATCTTAGGGTAAAAGATCTGTGTATTAAAAATAATGCAAAATAATATGATTAAGAAACGTTTACGTTTTATTTAAGGAAGAAAATAAATTTAATTTTAATTTCGTTTGAGTGTTTGTTATATATTTATCAAATCTCTGGCTCATTTATTTTTTAATTTCCAATACTGTATTTATAAATGGATTAAGAACTGTAAATGCTTCAATAAGTTAGCAATAAATTAAATTTTAAGTAATAGCATAAAATGTGAAAGCCATTAAATATGTATTAATTAAGGCATTATTTCTTTTCTCTTATACAATATTAACCTGAATGCATACATTATCAGAGCGATGCATGATGCAGGGGCATCTTTCTCATATTATAATTCACGATTCACTGTAAAATTCATATAATGGATCCTTTGAATTCGATCCAAACTGTAATATTACTATTGAACCTTGGTAAAATGGTAATGTAAGCATATTTACATGTGAAGTTCACGAACCAAATTACCCAGCCAATCTCGGAAAATAAAAAAAAACCTTTGAAACAAATAATACATTAAATATTTTAAATATGATTTCATCAATAACTTTATTTTTTTCGTAATTTTGGTGCACCATCTATATCAACAATAAAATTACACATATAAATATAAGTATATATATTTTTTTTAATTATTCAGAAATTTTATAAGAAAATTAATTAATGAAAGGTGACTGTATTGAGGAAGGTTCAATAAATTTTGATGTAAAATAGTTTTTTTACAAAGTCACTTTATTATATTACAAAAAACTAAACTGATTATCCATTTAAAATGTCCATAGTATGCAAAGTGTAATATATATTTATTTTTTAGAACACTAGGGTTAGTAAAAATGTGTCTACTAAATTTTAGTACAGTATATACACACATATATTAGTAGGTACGTCGTTATAGTCACGTTAGTAATGTATAATTTTAGTAAGGTGTGGAATGTTCTAATATAATGGTAATTAGGGGGTCGTGCGGCTTTTCCTTTTTTTGTTACTTTTTTCCCGCCGTGGTACATAAAAGGTTGACAAACGATGACTTTAACAAATAAACCATTTTATAAAATTAAAAAGTAGAAGAAAGCTTTGCATGATCAATTGCTTGGAGGCGGAACAATCAGTGGGTATGTATGAAGAGATGTATAAATATATTATAGAAGAGGCGAAGATTGTTTGTAATCAGACAAGAGTCTATATTTGTTTATAAATAAGAATGAAAAATACAAAATATACATAATAAATAGCACAAATAAGACAATAATAATTTATTGTTAGAATTAATATCGAAATCTGCGAAGATTTAATTTCTAGGTGGTTAAGCTCTCAGGGTTGTATTTTCACCTGATCTTTCCGGCGAATTTCTTCCATTACCGTGTTGATACACAAAATGATGAATCATCAATTTCCCCTGTGTAATTTCACCCTTTGGAAAATGGTTTCCTCCAACGGAAGCGAGGCTGTGGCGGAATACGCAACGAAATTTTAACGATGAAAAATTCAACCGGCGCTTGGTTAACGGACGGTCTCCATAGCAACGCCAGGTGTTTCCGGCCGTGTGGGATTGCGGGAAACACTTTGCAAATAGAGCCTTTGGAACAATTGCAGCGGGTTCACTGGAAGCGAAAGCTGTGTACTGCGCACGAGATAAAACGCAAAGGAAAGTGTATAATCTGGTTGAAAAAAGTATGTACGCTCTTGTTATCCGCAGACATTGCACACAATGCAATCACCAAATGCGCCTCTGTTTTCATGAACTCTCTTTGTATAAAAAAAAACAATTAATATTTTATTTGGTTCTCTTGTTTCTTTGCATTTCATTGTGGTTTTGAATATATTCAAGCATAAAATTAAGCAAAATTCCTCGCTTAAATATATTTTTGAATTTTCAAGGTTTTATTAACTTGATGGTGTGGTAATATAACATTCTCTTTATCATTTATTGTTCACTTTGTGTAATACCACTTGCAAACACTTCTTTGCGACTACCGGTTTTGGAATAACTATTTCTTTGTTAGACATAGTTACGAAAGACATGAAGAGTATTTAATGGTTTTAAACTAAGTAAAAGATCCACGCTATAAACTGATTTCAGGATATTCTTTGCGAATGATGAAGAACTCCACCGACAAGACACACAAGGTGGCTTGGCGGGTCTCTGCATAAAAATATTTTAAATATGTTTAAAATTTGTTATTTAAATGAATGTATACAAAATATGTTAATAAAAAAATTAAAAAAATAGATTTATATTATCCACTGACACTTCGTGATGGAATTGCATTTTTAATTTATTATTAGATTAAAACCAATATTTTTAGCTTTTCCACTTTTTTATTTGACCAGCGACCGGGTTTCGTCGTTACCGACATCATCAGACAGTCTGATGATGTCGGTAACGACGAAACCCGGTCGCTGGTCAAATAAAAAAGTGGAAAAGCTAAAAATATTGGTTTTAATCTAATAATAAATTAAAAAAATAGTTTTAATCATGCAACGATGTTGAAATATTATTACTGTCTTCGTGAAAATTGAACAAAGGTATCCCTCTCCGATTTTCTATAATATAATCAATTATTTATATGCATATTGAATGACGAATTGATTATTCTGTTTTGTAGCATTCCCTTCGAGCGCCATTATCCTGCAATTTATTCCAGCGTATTGATACAACAGTATTGAATGGACAGCTCGTAAAAAATTTCCCGCCCGGAACAATTCAGTTTCGAGTGTATCATTACGAAACGCTTTGAATTTTTTATCGCCTTTCGATTTGTCTATTGGCATAGCTATTTTATAGATCCCTTGAGGAAAATTTCGCCTTATTTTAAAAATTTCTTCATACGACGCTTCCATCGGGAATCGTTTTGTATGAACTTAAATTGGAGAACGTAATACCGTCAATTCGATATAACCAATATTCCGGTTTTTAGAAACTAGTATATTTGATGCATTGTACTTGTACAAAAACATATTTACACCATTTCGATCAACAATCAGTAATCATGACTTTAGACAACATGGAGAACTAGGATTTCATTCAACTTTGGGGATCTTAACAAAAAGAACTCATAAGAAACTAGTAAGTTGAGGAAGCTTATAACAGGACAGTTTTTTACAGCCTCTACAACATTCGTGCATCATCTTATACATACCCACTGATTCGACTCCTGTCCTGACCTAAAAATGAGTCCCATAAGTTTTCTTATGTGTTATTTTTATATCTTTTTATGTTATTTTTTTTTAAATAATAACCATCACGTTATTGTACAAAATTAATGCCAAATCAATAAATAATTTCTTCTTTTAATTAGGTTAATTCCAATTCAAATGATTTCAAAATATTTTGTAATACAGAAATAGATCGGAGGGTTGAGTTTTGTTAATATATCCTGTACTAATTAGCAAAAACTCAAATAGATTGAGTTCTTTTAATCGATTTTGATGGTTTATTATATTAATTCAAATTTATATTGTGAGTGTCAAGATAGATTCATATAGATAGATAGATATAAGAATACAGTTACTCCGTCGTTAAAAAAAATTGCCATTAAACGTTCGATGGAAAAAATATATATATATTTAAAAAGTAAATTTTTACCATAAAAAAAACTCACTCCTGTGAGACTATTTTGTGCGCGGAAACTCGATAGCGGATCGGACCATGTAGTTTTTTTTTTATAAATGTACATTAACGCAAAAACCTTTGTAGCGAAAACTAACTGAGAGCGTATGAATTAAATCCAATGAAAGGTTCAAGTAAATTCAGAAAAATAAAAAAAATTTAAACAATTTTTTTATTATTATTTTTAACATCTCATCAAAGATGAAGAAGAATATGGATGTCTGGGCATTCACGAGGCTGACGACCGTCATAGGCTGGTTTAAGTGATCACTTTACACACGTGTAACATTCAATAAGTCTACCCATTACTGACAACCACACTACCCAAATTCTTGGAAGCTCTATATATATGAACCAATTTAGAAACCTTGTTCTTGAATCACTAGAACTTCACTAGAGACATCTATTGGTGAGATGTAAAGAAGCTTTTTACTAAGGTGAAACTCTTATATTAATATGAAAATAACTCCTGTAATTGGAGATAATCTAGATTTTGTGAACAAGTATTTGGACACACTCAAAATGTTGTAAATATTTTTTTTTTATATTTTTCTTCAAAATATTTTGTGCTACTTCCATAGTGATAACGAATCAAATTTGACTCTCACCCGAAAATTAGATTTTATTTTTCCAACTAGTGTACCTATATAGTGCCTGAAACAATGAATTTTTATGAGCGTTCGTGCCATAACTGCTTTTAAGCTGGTCTAAAAATCCAAAAATAGTGTTTGGTTTAATGTACTTGAGAACTTCAAGTTTTATTAAATTTTGGTATAGGTAAAAAGGTGCTGGATTTTTTTTAACGAAATTGTTTGTTTAAAAAAAATCTTAAGTAATATAATTTTTTTATTTTTTATTATTTATAATTAATTACGTGAGTTTATATTAAATAAAATTACTAAATTCAACAATATTTTATTTGTAATCAATTTTGGTAAAAAAAATCTGATTTAACTAAAGTAGCCTTTTTTAATATATTTTTTTATTATATGGATAATAGAAATATCAATAAAGTCAAAATTTTTTTTAAAAAGAAGCATTAATGAAACTTTTGGCAATTATAAGGCTAACAACCCATCATCGTAAATATTCTTTCTATTTCTTTTACGTCCATTAAAAAGAATAAAGCACTTTTTGAAATTATTTTCATAAGCGATATTGATAAATAAATTAATTCACATTTTCAAGATATTGTTCCACTCAGGAGGTAATTACATTACGATTTTTACTTTATTGATATCACAACAAAGATGAAAAAGATGAAATTCGCCTACATCTATAGTTGAAAGGCGCTCAAACAATATGTTTCAAATTGAAGTATAAATATGACGTCCGAAATTTGAGTAGCGTAGTTGTCAATCATGGGTGGAATGGTGAATGTAATACGTGTATGAAGTGATCAGTTAAACCACCCTACAATTCGTAAATCCTTGAATTCTCATATGTCCATATTCTTCCTAATTTTAACTCTCTAGTTAAACAAAAAGTGTTTCTTCCAAAAAGTAGGTCAAAGTCAAAATGTTGTAAAAAAAATTGGTTAAAATAAAACTAACTAACTAACTAACCATCACGCCGCTTCTCCGCAGGGGTAGGCAGAGGGAATAGAACGCCACACCACTCTGTCTTTGCAAACATTCTTCGCCTCTTCCACGAATGAAAAAAAAGTAGACTGAATGTAGTCTAAATGCGATCTCTCAGAAGAATGTGCGACAAAACGATGTATGATAGATGTTCGAATTGTGAAATAAGGAAGGAATGCAAAGCTGAGATAAGCATTATCGATAAAATTAAGAAAGGTGTGTTGAAATGGTTTGGACATGTAGAACGAATGAGTGAGGAAAGAACGGTAAAACAAATTTATGAGGCAAATGTAATTGGAAAAAGAAGCAGAGAAAGACCGAGAAAAACATGGCACGATCAGGTATGCCAAATACTTGAAAGTGGTCGGGTTAGGAGTCGTAACAATCGGCGGGTATGTATGAGGAGATGCATGAACGTGGAAGAGGTTAAAATATATCTTTCATAAAATTCAAAAGAGTTTTTCAGACATCTACTGGTACGTAAAATTATTCGGGGAGAATCTTACATACATTTTGGGATGAATTTTGGTCATAAAAATACTTTTACTTATTTAAAACAAATATTTTGCAGAAGTAGCGAGTGCAAGATGTTTTCAATTGAAGCATAATATCCAAAAAATTACCAGTGTGTATATCAGTCATGGGCAGTATGGCGAATATTACACATGTATAAAATGATTACCTAAATCACCCTGTGACATGTTTTAAGCCTTATAAATGCCTCAAATTTTATGTTTTTCTTCATCCATGTTGAGATATAAAAACTCATGAAATAAATAAATAATCATAAAGGGTTAAATAATCGTAATATCCGGTGTTATATTTATCAGTCGTTAGAATTTTAACCGTGGTTATATTATGTAATAGGTTCCACAGTGAAACAACACATTGTCTCCCACTCCGGGAAGTGATATAAAGTGTGTTTATTCCGTTCCAAATGGAAAATAGGATAAAAGGGATTTGTTTAGCGTTAGCGTAATGCCTTCTTGGGGCGGAATTATCAAATCCACTAATCGTCACCTTCACACATAAACTGCGTATCTCCATTTTGAATTAAAAATAAAAGTTTTCAAATATTGTTGAGTGTACACTTTTCCCAGATTTCAACTTGATTTATTTATTTATTTATTTATTGAACAGCTGAAGCCTTTAAGATAATACATATAATACATATATACAGTATCTAATATAAAAATAAATAAAAAACAATAATGAATACACTAGTAGAGAAACAAAAAGTCTTTTAACAAATAGTCTTATAACATAAAATCATAGTAAAATAACAAGTTGTAAGCACTGGTAAATACACGTCTCCTTCAAACACTATCGGTGAGCAGCAAGAGAGAGTTGATAAGGGTATTGTACAAGGGTAGGGTTTGTCAACCTCCGTAGTGTAATGGTCAGCACGCTCGGCAACCGTACTGGAGGTCCCGGATTCGATTCCTAGGGGGGTTAAATGAATGCTAGTGATTTTTTCACTCTAATAATTATTCGATGTTACTCTGGACCTGAAGCGGAGGGCTGATCATCTTTCTTTTATGAGATAACGATCAAGATAACACTGCGTTTATATGAAGCAGTGCCCTATGCACCATCGGGTGTGGATTAGGGTTTGAATGAATGGAAAAATGAACAAGGGGGGTGGAAATCGGACTATCTGTTTTTATTATTTTTATTTTTTAAAGGAGTTTATGTTACTAGATTCAATACTCACAGGTTTTAAAATAATAAGAATAATCGGCACATATTTCTGCATTGAATTATATATTGTTATGGTAATGGAGGTCCCAGATTCGATTTCCAGGAGACTTAAAATATTTTGTTTAGTATTACTCCGCACTGGTACCTACTTGAAGCGTTCACTTTTTATTTTTAATATAAAACATAAGTTGCATAAAAAAATCGTTTCGTTGAAACTGTTTTTTTTAATAGATAGGCAGCTTTTGAATTAAGCCTACGAAATGTTAGTTTAGGAAATAAATGTTTGCTTAATGGAACGTTATATTTACTCTGATGTTTTAATGGTCAAACGTATTTGTTTTTGATAAATCTTTACATAAAGGCTATATTATGTTTCCGAATTTAAATAAATTAATGGGCATATTTGCGAAAGAGCTATTTTTATATAAAATGTTATCTGAGAGATTAATAACAAGGATGCATTGGTTAATATCTCTACTCTCGTTATTTATAACAAAAAACCGAATAAAAAGAAAATATGGTATTTTAATGATGACTCTTTGGTAATGAACTCTGAAAAGTTTATGTAGAAGTTTATGTATAATAACAAACAAAAAAATACGATTATTAAATAAATATAATTTTTATTGAGATGGTTCATTTTCACTATTCTCAAATTTATTTCCAAATTTTTTTTATAACCTCTTCAGTCCATGGTCCCATTGTGTTATTTTTAACCTGGTTGAAAAAATAAATGATTTATCGTTATGGCTACGAAAAGAAAGTTCAACCGAAAAACATTACAAAACCTGAGATTATAGCGAAGGCAATCAAAGTTTGTTCTTAAATCCGTAATTAATTGCCAGGGTCTCGAGTTATGAAGAAACTTTTCAATTATTATTCTTTGCTTTATAATATTGTTTACGTTCTAATATAATGAATACCAATATTTGACAGAACTTCCTTAACTCCAGTTTATAAATTTGTATTTAAATCAGAAAATAATAAGTTGTTATTGTCGGTGGCTTACGGCCTAAAAAAACTTCATAAATCCTTATTTAAAATAAATCTCGGATTATTTTGTAGCAAAATGCTAAGAATTTCTTAAAAACATTATAAGACTGTTGAAGCAGTAAGGTTAATAAATTAATAAAGATGTGAATTGAGTTTCATGACCAATCAAATTTTATATTAAATACCATTATGGTAATAGATAAAATTTAATTAAAAATAATACATGTTACTACAATAAATAGTAGTTTTTGTATAACTTTCAGTATTAAAATTTGTAAAATACCACTTTTCAGTTTATAAATGTAAACATGACTAGTTTCGAAAACTTCAGATGTTTTCATCAGCAGATGAAAGTATAAAACTTCTCATTGAAAGTTCTCGAATCTAGTCGTGTATATGTTTATGAACTCGAACTTCAACTTCAATTGTTTCATTTTTATATTTACATCATGTTATTGAACTTAGTGCCAAAACATAATTTTATAATAAATATTACTACTAAAGTAATATGGAAGTTAGATGGTGCATATTATATAAATGTATCAGTCACCTTATAAGTAAAGTGTTTCACTGAGAAATTTACACATCTACCACAATACTACCTAAATGCTTCACTGACATATGTATGTATGTGCTACTTAATTGTTACCTACACTAACAGATTTACACATCAACCACAATACTTCTCAAATGCTACACTGTCAGATTTACACACTATTTATCTTTTACACTGACAGAAATACACATCTACCACAATACTACTAAATAACAACATTGACAGATTTACATATTATTTAAGTGCTACACCGGCCGATTTATATATCTACCACAATACCATTTTATTTTACACTGGCAAATTTACACATTACCACAATAGTACTTAAGTGACATACTGACGAATTGACACATATACCAAAATACTACTTTACTAGTGTTTCACTTACATAAATGTCTATGACGTCACTGTGGCTGTAATGTGATTACCACATTACAGCCACATTGCTAAATTGGCATAAATATTTCTAAATTTGGTCACATCTAAATTCTGTGGTCTAGTAGATGTCCGACATCGGATCGGGTAATAATTTAATTAAAGTTATTACCATTTCAAATTGATTCCAACTCAGCATAATTGAGGAGAGTGGCATAATAAAAGCATTCCACTTTGACTCGCTTCACTCAAAGTAATGTTAATCATTTAATTTTGCATAGCAAAGGCTTTATTAATTGGTGAAACCTAGTCAACATATTTAATTTTAGAATTCAATTATATTATTAAATTATTTTTCTAATTTTACTGCTTAAGTAAAACACGAAAATCTAAAAATACGTATTTTATACTCCACTCTACAAAATATGTAGTCTTTTTCTGTTTAAAAAATTAACTTTTCATACTTTTAAGATATCAATTAATCTTATTCAACGAGATTGTGAAGATTGGTGTGGTGGTGACATGAGTTTATTGTATTTCACAAGGTCAAAAAATAATTCTAAAAACTTGGCATCATCAGGCATGTCAAATACTGGTCAAGTCAGGAGTCGAATTAATCGGCGGGTATACGAGTAAATGATGAATTTAAGTTTCGTCCGCCTTCGTAGTGTAATGGTCAGCACGCTCGGCTACCGTTCTGGATGACCCGGGTTCGATTCCCAAGGGGGGTAAAATAAATATGTGATTTTTTCACTGTCATATTTATTCAATATTACCCGGGACTGGTACCTGAAGCGGAGGGCTGATCACCTTTCTTTCATGTGTAAACGATCAAGATAACACTGCGTTTATATGACGCAGTGCCCTATGCACCATTGGGGTGCGGATAAGGGTTTATTATTATTTATTATTATTATAAATGAGGAAATCCATGAATGTGGAAAAGGCGAAGAATGTTTACATATGTAGAGTATTGTTGCATTTTATTCTCTCTGAGCAAATACGGAACGTTTATGTTTTAAGATATATTTTTAACCTTATGAAAAAAGTGACTCATCAAACGTAAAAAGCACAAAGTGACTCATCAATAAAGCCTCATAATCACATTTAAATTTATTAAATCAATATATTAATAATAATTATGTCTAGAAATTATGTAAATTTACAAATGAACAAAAAAAATTGATACAGATAAATGAGGATTCACTTTGTATTTTGACATATCATCAAAGATGAAGAAGAATATGGAAGTCTGGGCATTTACGGGGCTGACGACCGTCATAGGCTAGTTTAAGTGACCACTTTACACACGTGTAACATTCACCAATTCTACCCATTATTGACAACCACACTACTCAAATTCTTGGAAGTTCTATATATACGAACCAATTTTGAAACATTGTTCTTGAATCACTAGTACTTCACTAGAGACATCTATTGGTGAGATAAAAAGAAGCTTTTTATTGAGCAGAAACTCTTATATTAGTATGTGAGGTCCGAATCCTGGATTATAATCACACACATGAGAAACGCCAGAAATGAGGATTGTGAAATGCCAGAAATAAAAATGAGGATTCACTTTTTGCTTTTTTTTTAGTGGTCTTATATTTATAATAGAATATTTTCAAACCATTATCCGCCCCTAATTGTGCATTGCATTATGAAAACGCAGTATTATCTTGATCGTAAACACTTGAAGGAATGATGATCACCCTTCCGCATCAGGTACCAGTCCAGGGTAATATTGAATAAATATTAAAGTAAAATCACTTATATTTATTTAATCCCCCCCCCTAGGAATACAACCCGGGACCTCCAGTACGATAGCCGAGCGTATAGACCATTACACTACGGAGGCGGACGCATTACACTATTATATAATAGGACGCCATTATGATTTCAAAAATTTTATTTAAATTAACTTAATTTTGTATCATTAATCTATTGAACTTTATCACGTCTCAATCCACAAGTAAAATAAAATAATGATTTATTGTTTTTAAAGTAAGTGACCGAAGGTTTTTCAAGCAATTTATAACTGGAAGTATTAATGGAAGAGTAGAAAATCGAGAAAAATCACAAAAATGGCAACGGATTTATTTCCGATCCATTAACTTCACTATTTTTCCAAAGTTATTCTCAAATCTGTTAAAATATTTACCAACCGCATTTCCTAAGATCAATATTCATAATACTAAATTCTTTTCGGAAAAGACTTTGAAATTTTTCTTTTGTGAAGATAAAATATTGACTTTACAAACTTTACAAAATTTTTTTTTCATAAAATAGTGCTATACAAACATTCTCTAATGAACCTCAACATGAAAAGTGATAAAATTTATTTTTTAATCAGTAAATTGTTTTCACGTTTATTTATTATTCTTAATAACCGTTAATATTTATAGATAGTATTCACTCGTTTACAATATTTAGTTCAAAGCTTCTTGAAACGGATATTTTTTTAAATTAATACATTTGGCAGTCACTTTGTGGTAACATCTATCAATTTTGAATTTAAGTTTTACTTGGTAAATACCACTTTTGCTTAAAATCTATTGTGACACGTGTTTCGACGCACTATTTTTTAAACGCCGTATTTGAAGCTGTTTGAAAATGATGCCAAATGCATTGAAACACGTGTCACAATATATTTTAATGAATAGTGGTATTTACCAAGTGAAACATAAATTAAAAGTATTTGATCACTAGTCAGAAAATTGTTGTATTCAGTACAGGAAATATTTTTAATAAATATATATATTTAATCCTATCATTGTCAAAAGATATGATTTACACAAATACGCGATGTTGACAGCCTGGTTAAATTAAGATAAATCGATTTTGAAGTTTAAACAAACACCTTTAATATGCATGATACGATTTATAACTTTTGTCCATTGGTAGCATCCATCTAAGTTTTCATATTTTCATATTTTAATATTCACCCTTTACAGTCGGAGTTTGCATCCTAAGGGATGCATTATTATCAGTAGCTCAGGACGCTCCAGGGGGGTAGAAAGGGTGTGACAGTACCATAAATCTCTACCAAACCACCCCGTCAATATGTCTTGTGACTGTTCTAGACTTGTAGACAAATGTATTA
The DNA here is from genome assembly GCF_059751285.1 of Brachycentrus maculatus. Classification (NCBI taxonomy): domain Eukaryota; kingdom Metazoa; phylum Arthropoda; class Insecta; order Trichoptera; family Brachycentridae; genus Brachycentrus; species Brachycentrus maculatus. Next base: position 2,415,156 of record NW_028281020.1, on the reverse strand, counting down.
TTATAGATCGTAGTTCACGTAGGTCAAGATCGTGAGTAATTTTACAGAATTTCGGAGTATTTGTTTTTTAAATCCTGAATTCACTAATTTGATGTTATTTTTTATTTAAGTTTTACTTGGTAAATACCACTATTTCTTAAAACGAATAAATTGAAGAGATTTGAGGTTTTAAATACACTTACATTTTTTTTAAATTACTGCTTATAAAAATTTCACAAATTTAAATGAGGATATTTCTGGTTTAACTTGAGTTTTACTTGGTAAATACCATTTTTTTCTTAAATTAAATATGACACGTGTTTCGTTGCATTCTGCATTATGTGAAAAAGTAGAGAATGATGCTTTATAATTTATCAAAAATTATTTATATTTTCAATAGCATCAGCATTCAGCATAATTTTCACTTTGTGATATAATTTATCCATTTTCAATTGAAGTTTTACTTATTAAATACCATGTGACACAATACATTTTTAGAAATAGTGGTATTTACCAAGTAAAACTTAAATTTAAAATTATTTATTATTATTTTTCTTTGATAACTGAGGTGATGGTATGATACTCCGTCTTTTAAGGGTAGTTTTAAGTTTCTTTTTCGTATGTTTATATCGTATACCTTCAATAAACAAGGTTCTATACACTATACAGAATTAATCAATCAGAAAATCGTCCCTCGAATCTAAAAAGAACTTTTCACCCCTTCGCCCTTGAGTAAGTAGCGCAACATGTGAAAATAAGGCAGAAGTTTCAAAAATTAAACGCATTGTAACGGCAAGACAAAAGTCTCCTTAAACTTTTCAGGAAGCTCTTATTCTTTGGTTATTTATTATGCCTTTCGGGGACGGAACTCCCGTTGGGAAAGGACGAGGCGGGAGCAAGAACAAAGGATGAATTTGATGCACTGTAATATTCAATGAAAATTACGTGCTTTTCAGTTCCATCTCTAGAAATAAATTTCGTGGACTAAAAAAAAAATGTAAATGTTTATTCCTTCTTTTGGAAATTCATACAAAAACTACTCGGCATCTTCAGTGTTTAAAATATGACTCACAAAAAACTGTCAAAATAGAGAATGAAAAATAAGAAAACAGGTTCATGAAACGTAAATCAATATTCTTTAAAAATATATGTCCGTTTGCGTAGTGAAGTGGTTAGCGTATTGGCTACTGTGCTGGAGATCTTAAGCTCGATTTCTAGGCAGGTAAAAATAAATTTTCATGATTTTTTCACTAAAATACAAGCATTTTATGTTTTTTCTTGTTTCGGCATAAACTTTTTAAAACGGCATTTTATATGGAATGACATGTTGATTATTATTATAATTATTTTTTCAATTAAACACTTGTAGTAAACCATTTGAGTGCCATTTGTACCATTTATTGTGGATAAGGGACAAAACTTGTGTTTTAACCCCATGAAGCCTCAAAGGCTTGTACGATGAAAATTTTAAAAGTACAAATATGAAAAATTCAATTTTAATATTTAAAATATTCTTTCAAACAAATTATAATTAATTTATTCCTTGATTTTTATTTCAACGACGGCTGATGGTCTAAAAAAAGCATCTGTAGCGGAATCGTTAGTATTCTTCCATTGTTCATGGAAATAAAACATAATTTCTTATGAGTATATTACAGTCAAAGGAATATTTAAATTGAGTAATTAAATAGTATACAATCAGCGGATGGCTGCTTTACCCTTTAATAATAATATTTCTTTGAGTACACTCGCTTAAGTGAGGAATGACATCTGGAAAGCATTAATTTATTTAACAATGTTCTCGCTGTTATTAAAAATTTGCCAGTAAAAATTGAAGCATATATAATTACTAATTCGCACCCGATTCGTTTATTGCATATAAATATTACAATTTAAAACATCAACCTCCTATCACGTTCTCTCCGATAACGTTGAACCTATCTTAACGTTATAGAGGGGTTTACTGTATATCATCATAGTAATACTTACACAAGAAGAATATGGAAGTCTTGGCATTTACGGTCGTCAGCCCCGTAAATGCCCAGGCTTCCATATTCTTCTTCATCTTTGATGAGATGTCAGAAAATAAATTGTAATACTTTCTGTAGCGGTAGCTCTTACCACTAATTCAGTTAAGACATACGTGTGAATGTAATATGTTGTATCAATTTAAATATACATTCGTTTATCTTGATTAAAGTTTGAGATAACAGTCATTATAGTTCGTGTCACTATAATAGAGATTAATTATTCTCCATGACGCCGTCTGTCCCAAGACAGCGAGTAATAAATTTCATTAAAAGTATAAAAGTTTGTCTGATTGTTACACTTTCACAGGTACAGTTCTTCAGCGAACGGAAACTTTACTCTTGTAGACTTCCGTCCGTTGGGAAATCCAGAAGTTTTCCTTCAATAGCGATAAATTGAGCCACAAACATACCAATACACATGAGCTTTTATGACAATACACATATGCTAATGTACATGATAAATGTCAATGTTTTGTTTGAATCAGAAAAGAATATTTTTTACTTTATTGTACAAAAATGTGAGTAATGTTATTTTTCTTATTATTTTTTGACATCTCATCAATGATGAAGAAGAATATGGAAACTATCTATGATTATAATCCAGGATTCGGACTTTACAAACTAATATAAAAGTTTGTGCTCAATAAAAATCTTCTTTTTATCTCACCAATAGATGTCTCTAGTGAAGTTCTAGTGATTCAAAAACAATGTTTTAAAATTGGTTCATATATACAGAACTTTCAAGAATTTGAGTAGTGTGGTTGTCAATAATGGGTAGAATTGGAGAATGTTACACGTGTGTAAAGTGATCACCTAAACTAGCCTATGACGGTCGTGAGCCCAGTAAATCCCCCGACTACCATATTCTTCTTCATCTTTGATGAGATGTCATAAATGAAAAATATATGATATGAAAAATAGCTTCTGTAATTGGAGATAATCCAGATTTGTGAACAAGTATTTAGACACACTCAAAATGTTGGTATATTAATATAACCATCTCACCAAATTTCTAGTCGTAACTGCCTCCGTCGCAGAAAGAGAAAACAAAATAACAGACATAAGCAAACAAACAAAAATCACAATTTACGTATTCAATGAAAAATGTGGTCCAATCTTAGTTTTCTGTATTACTTAGTCAAAAAACGATGCCAAATAAAACAAAATATGTATGAAAAGGGTATTTTAAATTTGTTAAATAGGTACAGCTAAAATAAATTATAATGAACATTTGCATTAAAGTTGTATTTTTTTAATTGCCTAAAATGAGGAAATATATATAAATTTCAGAAGAAAAAAAGGTAATATAAATTTAGGATTCTAAAAAAAAGCTTCATTTTACTATTATGTGTACTTGATATGCTGAGTTTTACGTTAAAAGATAAGGATTTAAATGTTTTCAAGGAGTTGTGGGCGATCTAAATTACGAATAAAAAAAGAAAAAAATATCATAAAACTCCTATATTTTCATATAATTGATATGAAATTCCAATAAATCATTTTCGCCAAAAAAGTTAACAGACGATTTCTGAAAAAATATTAATACTCTAATAAATAAAAATGCTACATATTTATAACCAATGTGCCATGGTGGACAATAAGTTACCAATGGATATCATTGAACAATTGGTTACACATTTCAGAAGTCCTTTTACGTTGCCAAAAATATCCGCAGCACTTTAGCCGACAACTGCTTTTTGAAATTCGTTCATTCATCCATGTAATAAAGGATCAGAAAATACTACCCGATATTTGGGAGACTAGTAGAAATGTATTATATAGAACCTGACATAATTCTATCCGATTCAATGGAGTACGAGCAATCGAATTACAAAACCATAAATGAATGGCGTGCAGGCCTATTTTACAAGTATTTTCTCTTTTCGAACCAAATTAGTTTTTGTTAATCCGATAAGTGGAGTAAACTGTATTGTTTTTTTTATCCTTATACACATAAAAAAAGTATTGTTTTATTATTTGTATTATAATTATATTATAATATATTATATAATTATTATATTTTAATTTACAATAATTTCTTTGATAAATTTATGCATTTAATTGCAAAATGAACTCAAGAAATGTTTATTTTATATTTTCTGGGTATTTGTAATTAATTTTTCACCTAAACTATCTATTTCTTACCTACCCTACCTGCAGACAAGCTTCTAAAATAGAGACTTTGCAGGTTATTACTAAAAATGTATAGGTATATAAAAACTTCAATGTTTGTTTTTTTCAAAATCTTTAAACTCCTAATGTTATTTGTCAATTACTTTGATATTTTTACACAATATTTGCGAGTGTTTTAATAATACGTTTGATAAGTAAAAACATTTTTTTATAACATTTTTACCACCAATTTTAAACATATCAGCAACATAAGCAATACGAGACATTTCTCATGTCGGATAGCGTGCTTCTTGATAGATAGTAAGTTGTTTATTAGCACTTTTTATCGAAATGGCAGCGCCATAGGTTGAATAATAAAACAATATTGTGTTAATAATTGTTTTGATAAAACATTATTGTGACAATAAGGATCTTCTAGTTAATCCGCAAACAACATTATAATATAACGATCATAAATTTTTAGATGATAAAATTTTAGGTAGCCTTTTGTACGTTGTTACAAATCTAAAATTAATTCTGCATTACTAAGGATTAGTTAACAAATAAATTAAATTTAAATTATTTTAATGGAGAAAGTGATAAAGCATTATTCTCCAACGAAACATTATTTAAAAAAAAGATATTTAATTAATTATACACATATTTATAATATTACTTGTTCATAAATATTAAAAAGAAGAAGAAGAATACGTTATTTGGATACGCTTAAATTTATGTAAATGTAAATGTAATCTTGATCATATTTGTTACCTTATACTTCTTTTTACTCTTATCCGCACCCAATAGTGCATAGGGCACCGGATTAATGCAGTGTTATCTTGATCGTTACTTAAATAAAATCTAGGTGATCACTCCTGCGCTTCAGGGGCCAGTCCAGGGTAATATATAATATATATTAGAGTGTAAAATCACTAACATTTATTAACACTCTCCTGGAAATTGAACCCGGAACCTCCGGCACGGTCGCTAAAGATAATAATCATTACACCACGGATGTGGACAAACCTTTTACAGTTGTTTGAAACTAGTGGCAAATAATGATGTTAACTCTTTTTAAAGTAAACAACGTATTCTTCATGATATGTTTTCTTATTTTACCTACAAAAGGCCTCTACACTTTTTTTTTTCATTTTAAATGACGGACAAAATTGGAGAATAGCTATGATAAAATCACCCATCCTACATGTAGTGACAAATCCTACCTTTGTTATCACAAATGTCACGCAAAAAGAAAAGTGAAAAATTACTCGTGTACTCCAGCTGTAAATAATGCCGTGTTCACACGCGGACATTTTAATCCGGAAAAATTAGACGAACCAACAGTAAGCTTGTTTGCCTACCCACCGCCCCCTATGGATTAACGTCTACAGCGAACAATAATGCCACATGTCCGTTCCCCGTATTCCCATAGCGGCTAGTGTAAACTGGGCTTTATATTCTCCCGTCACTACGAATTAAAGAGTTATAAATTTCTCGGACAGAGAGAAAAGAGAGCTTGTTTTATGTCGTTTTTACGGTGTGCTGATAACTCCTGAGATAGGGTCTAAAGGTTGAAGCCCATCAAAATTTATGCCCTAAAAAAATCTAACTTCACCCGTGATAATCGTGAATGAAGAACGTTATTTTTTAACATTTTGAGTGTGTCCAAATACTTATACAAATACAAAATCTGGATAATCTCCAATTATAGGAGTTATTTTCATATTATTTTTGACATTTCATCAAAGATGAAGAAGAATATGGAAGTCTGCCCAGACTAAATATAAAATGAAAATAACTCCTGTAATTGGAGATAATTCAGATTTTGTAATTTTCCAAAATAGTGAACAAATGAAATCCGTGCTTAGTGATTTGCCAATAAAATGATCAAGGAGAACCTTTATAAAGCTTGATTATTTAACACCCCAATGTAATTTTAAAATAATATTCACGTCATGCGCCGTAGTGGCGCCGCGTCGACAGGCGCCCCGGCGTAGTTAATTAGACGCTCGATTGCGAAACGGGCGTAGCGAGTTTGATTCCCGGCTATATAAATAGAAATATTAATTTTCGATTGGTCTAGGTTTTTGCAATGTATTCACTTTTTACTTCCCTATTTTAACTTTCTTTCTTGCAGATAAGCCTCTTAAATAAAAGTCTTTGTGGGTTATCCCTTTAAAATAAAAATAATGACGTATGTGAACCAACAAACACATAAACTGTTTATTTTTCATGAAAAAATATATTTTTGTAAATCGAGTACATTTTTCTCGTTTTATAAATTTCATATTTTTATTAATTTATATGATATATTATGTATCGATATCGATAAATATATGCATACATACGTTTTTCATATAAATAAACATTAAAAGCTTTGTTTTAATATGTGTAGATAATTATTTATATTAAAAAGTGATCAGTAAATACGTGATATCATTCATTTATGGATTTTCTTTTCTTCGACCTTTAAAACGCACCGTTCAACATAAAAATTATATGAAATTCGGTCCCATGGTTTATGTCAAAGATTCTGGTTTATGTCAAAGGTTTTGACCATACTCTACCATTATTATGAAGTCGCTCAAGGTCACTTAAAAAGTTTGAAATAAAAATATTTGTTGATACCACAAAGCCATAAATATTTTACCAATATTTCATAGGGGTGTACCAATTTCAATCAATAATTTTTAATAAAAATCATCCTTGATAAAATATGGTTAACACAAAATAAAATAAACACATATAATAAATTCTAGGTTACAAATTTCACAACACACAATTAATATTCACAATTCAATTCATAAATACGAAAGTACCACTAGCAAATCTACACAAAAAATAAAACAAAATGACTCCATCCAATGCTGTTTACACAGATAAAAGTATTTGTTAAGAAAAGCACATTTTTATACCAAAAGTTCAGGAACGGCAATATTACTTCTTGATATATTTATTACGGTAATAACCACGACACGGTCTTGTTGAAAGAATTCTTATCGAATAGGCGGATATACGTGTGTTATAATATATTGACTGCCAAGAGAACTGCAGTATCTCAAATAAATAGCGTCATCATGAGAAAAGATTTGGAATTGGGCATATTTTTTACAGAATGCAAAATTTATATTTTATATATATAAATATATATGTTTATGCATATATATGTATATATATATTTATATAAATATAAATATGTATCATATATATATATATATATATATATATATATATATATATATATATATATATATATATATATATATATATATATATATATATATATATATATATATATATATATATATATATATATATATATGTATATAAATATATATATATATACATATATATATATATATATATATATATATTTATATATATATATAAATTTTTAAATATATATATATATAAATGTATTTATAAGCACATATATATATATATATATATATATATATATATATATATATATATATATATATATATATATATATATATATATATATATGTATATAAATATATATATATATATACATATATATATATATATATATATATTTATATATATATATATATAAATTTATAAATATATATATATATATATAAATGTATTTATAAGCACATAATTCAAATTCGGCGAGTGTTTTTGCCTAGAATTTTCACTCATGAATGACATGAAATTCACTCACGAGTAGGCAAAGGCTATGAAACTTAAAAGTTGAAGCCTGAGTAGGGTGTTGTATGATAAGCGGTGTTCCATAAGCCGTAGCTAGATTTCAGAGTCACTTGGACGTTAGGTAATTAAAAAAATCAAATTCTTAAATATTATTTTGTATATCTACAAGCATTATAAATTGATCATTTTAAAATTTTGTTCATTCTCAGTTTGTTGTAAGAAGAAGAAAAAAATATGTGCTTTCGAATGTTATATATTCTTCAGATATTGGCATAGTATATATATTTTCTAATCATTATATTTAATGTCATGTTTATATTTCTACCTACTTGTAACTCGTGGCCAATTAGCGTTATTTCAATCAAAAAAGTATTTTCCATTTAATGACTGCCGGGTTTAGCGGAAGTAACTATACAAATTGAACGTTCACGTGTAACTCAATTTCCTTATTTATTAAGGCAGCCGATTTAAGGAATGTGTGTGTGTGTATGTGTGTAAGTACGCAGCGGGGATGGAAATACATTTAAGGTTGAAAAGGATCGTGACGTCACAAAACCGTTTTGTTTAGGGAATTGTTAAGCTAACCCTGTACGTGTTTCAGTTTACGATTTTCAATCAAACATGAAAAACCTGACCTGAAATTATTATTGAATTATTCCGAGATTACTTCAAGGGTTTCTTTTAGAACTTAAGAAATCCGTTGTAGTATTTTTATCTTTAATTGCATCTTAAAAGTTATAACTATATACATAACAATAAAAGCTTTATGACTTAAAGTTTGAAACCAGTAAAGCAATGCACTATTTTTTACATATAAAAAAAATAATTACCGAAAATGTACTAGAACATTAGATAAATGTACTTGTTTTTATTTAAAATTGTTAATACACTAAGTTTATCTTATTTTATAAAAAGTCGTTATAGTTTTTCACAAATAAAAGGTAAAATAATGATTTAATTTATCATTTAAAACTATTCATTTTACGCATTTTGAAACATATCCATCTAATTTGGCGTTTTTTTCTATGTTAGTCATAATTTATTTCTAACGCTCACAATATCAGACAGTACTTTTAATATTTATTTGAAGTTTTAAATAATTTGTTAAATATTTTTTTTTAATTTTTGAGGACGCTGTACATTTTAGTTTTGCTTACTCACATTTTCATACACTTATATCGAGTTCACAGGAAAATTTATATGGGAAGGAAAAAAATTAATAAATAATATACATAAATAAAGACATAAATATATACATGTACATATTTATAAATCAAGATCAAAACGATTTGAAAACCTACATTTATTTTTTGATGGCAAAAAAATAATTTTTACTTTCAACACTTAATTTAAAATATTTTTTCTCTCATGAGTAAAAATAAATATTAAAAGTAAATATTCTTTGAATTTGATTAAAAAGAAAGCTCTTCTTATACCAATGGTTAATATCATGTGAAAACTTAACTCATTTCGTTTTGCCGCTTTTTCATTGAAACAAATACTTAATGATTTTTCTATATTTCATAAAAAATATTTTTCCACCAAATGTGAGTTTTAAATATGATACATAAAAAAAGTTACCTATGATTACATAAAGTGAGAACATATTTTCAGCTTCATTAATTAAAATTTAATAAACATTCTTCCACCATTTTTCATTACAGCACAAAATGAGGTTTTGTGTTTTTAAAGGGATCTAATTTATGTCAGAAGTCTGTGGGTATACCTTTTAATTTAGACCACCTTATGCCATTAAGTGCGTCGTACATAATAGAAGCCTCCACACGGTGTATAAAAATTGCATTATCTACCAATTTGTTTTAAATTAATTCAACAAAAAAAAACTGGTTTAAAAAGCATGATTCTTGAGTGTAGTTTGTTATTCAGTAATTTACAGATAAGCTTGTACTATCTCTCATAATTTTACAAAAAATATATTCAATTAGTTGCTTAGCGTGTTACCAAATAATTTTTTTTTGGTACTTTTCTTATGTAATTTATAGAGAAAAAGATATGTTATCATCTAAATTTTTAAAACCGTAGTCCTATTACGTTTTATATTGAATGAACGAAAATTCTTCCACACATATTTTTCTATCTTTAAATATTTCTCTGTTAATGGACGTATATGTCAGAAAGCAGAAAAATGGTTATGAGAATATTCAAACATAAAAATATCACTTGTATAAGACCATTTTTGAGATTATTCATTTCAATGTGACTAGATTTGAGAACTACAGATGTTCTCATCAATTATTTTTTGACATCTTATCAAAGATGAAGAAGAATATGGAAGACTGGGCATTTACGGGGCTAACGACCGTCAAAGGCTGATTTAAGTGATCATTTTACACACTGTAACATTCACCAATTCTACCCATTATTGATCACAATACTACTCAAATTCTTAGATGTTCTATATATATGAACCAATATTGAAACATTGTTCTTAAATCACTAGAACTTAACTAGAGACATCTATTGGTGATATAAAAAGAAGGGTTTTACTAAGAAGAAACTCTTTTATCAGTATATGAGGTCCGAATCCTGGATTATAATCACATACATGAGAAACGCCAGAAAATATCATTTTCATTTGTATTATTTTAGCTTATAATTTGACCCTAAAGAGGTGAAAATACAAACTCACCTGCTGGCTAGAACCTTTTACTTCGCAAAATTGTTTACATCAATACTTGTATATATAGTTATATGAACATATACACACAGACACACACACAAATTTATATTTATAAATGGTATATTTATAGTTTATTTATTGAGCTAAAATACACGTACTGCTTTATTATGTATTTCTATATCTTTATAAAAATAAAATAATAAAACCCTTATCCGCACCCCAATGGTGCATAGGGCACTTCGTCATATAAACGCAGTGTTATCTTGATCGTTTACACATGAAGGAAAGGTGATCAGCCCTCCGTTTCAGGTACCAGTCCAGGGTAATATTGAATAAATATGACACTGAAAAAATCACTTATATTTATTTTACCCCCCTCGGGAATCGAACCCGGGACCTCCAGAACGGTAGCCGAGCGTGCTGACCATTACACTACGGAGGCGGACTATCTTTATAAAATACCTTAATGCGTCTTTAGGGTAGTAAAAAATATTTTACGCTCGAGACTTTTTGGGACATCGTATCCTCGTAATATATCATTACATTATTTATGTACACCTAGTCTTTGCTTCAGTAGATTATTTCTTAGTACTTTCAGAGATCTGCTAATCTCTTAATTAATTCTAACTACCTTGGTTTTTCTTTACCAAACGATCCAGCCCGTGTATTTGCTGGTCGCCACCGTTCTTCGCAGGCTAACGAAGATTTATTGCGTGGAAATAAAGGCACCCAGGATCCTACACTTTACACTTTGAGAAAAGGATCATTCTGGCTCGGGAGTTACTTTGTCTCTTTACTTAACTAAATCTGAAAGAAGAAAAAAAAACAACACTTAAGTCACGAACTTTTTTCAATTATTGGTTCGATAGGAAGCTTAATTCATAGTGCGATTTATGATCACATTATGATTCTGTTGAATTCAGAAGATACTTTTAAAGATTATTTTTTAGTTCACAATATATTAAGTGTGTCCAAATACTTTAAGGTTTTTTCACCACTATTTTTACATTTTGACATCTCAACATACATGAAAACGAATATCCAATTACAATCTTACATATATCCAAATGAAAAGTTCTCTAAAAAAACCTTTCCCAATAAAACCATATATGGCTCTCAATAGACTCAATAGATTAATGATATACGTAGGATTTTCATCAATTTGAGTAGTGTGGTTGTCAATGATGGGTAGAATTTTGAATGTTATTATTCAAACCAGCCTGTGACAAGTAAGACAGGATGTTAGAGGTCAAAATAAAATATGGAACAAAGGCGAAATAAAGGAATGGGTGAATGATCAAGAGTTAATTTTATGAAAATTGTAAAATGTTTATATTCTGAATTTTTCTCTTTTCTGTGTGTATATTAGGTTAAAATGGTTAAAAACAATGAAAAATGTATTTAAAAGAACTCTTGGTGGCTTGGTGTGCTTAAAATTGTGATCTGAATAATTTATGTTAATAAAAAATAACAAAAGAGATCTCAGGATGATACAATTGCAAAGAATTTATTTCCTGGTTCGTTTTAGCAGTGCTCACATTATAACAGACCAGTATTAGAGATGTGAGCACAATGTGAATATAGAGGGAATATAATCAGACCGTCACGTCCGAAGCTTTTATTCAGGGAGCTTTAAGCTAATCTCGGCCGTGATAGTGGGTGTATGATTAAAAGGATAAAAATTCAGTGGAAAGGGCGACGCCAATATGGCGAGAGCGGCGGGCGTCGGTCGAACGACGTCTCACATTATTATTCCTAATAACTAAGTTAAACTTTGCGTTTTTTAGTCTCCAGTGCGTAACATTTTGCAGTATAAAAGAAAACTTTTTCTTTTCTTGTGAACCGATATTATAAAGTATTTTTTTGGAACTATTGTACAAATTTTAAATTTTTGGTTTATTTGCAAAATCTTTAAAATAAAAATGTCATCGTTTCTTTCGAGGTTATTTTTTTATATCCTAAAATTATCCGGCTAAGGTGAAAACACTTTTTAAAAATGGTTATGACCGCGATGGTAAATACTAAAATACTAAAAAAATACATGGCAAACAGCGTGCTTATTGACATTTGCTATCACGTATAATTTTTTATTTGTTCTCGATTGCAGTGTTGTCTCAGATTTTTAATATTTTCATAGCCTTACAAGCAACGAGAAATTAAACACATTACAAAAGTGTGGCTTTAAATATTTTCTTTACTATTCTATTTAAAATAGCCTCAGCAAAAAGAAGCCAGGTAAAGTGCATTTTTTAAACATGTAATTTTACAAGGGATTGTGAAGCAATGACTACCATGTATCAAAAGTCAAACGTCTGAAAGAACGATACAATCCAAAACATTGAAAATGATAAATGACAGAAGCTGTCAAGAAGCATGCTGACAATCAACAATTTGCTATTATTTTAAAAATACATAAGAGTATGTGTCAAATCTCTTCACACTTTATTAATATTTTTCCCCGTATTTAATTTCGATTTTACTAATTTTCCTGGTTCATAAATAATAAAATTCTGGTAGTCTTCGCTTTTCATTCCTAATGAATCCTTTTTACTTATATTTAATTGGAAACAAGAATATTATTTCTACCAGGTTATCATAACTACATACAAATGCGAGAACGGTATAATCACACAATCTTTCTATACCGGATACCGCCCCACCCAGTGATGATTTTCCCTGAGTAAGGTGCAGATGAAGGTATATCCGTCGCCTCGATACCTTGGTGTTGGAAAGGAAGTTAGCGAAGGATTGTGTGATGCTCCGACGAACAATAACTCGATACTCAAGTACAGTTTTCGTGATGCTATTATAAAATCAAACGTAAATAATACCCCGAGGTTCAAAACAGCCAAAGCGTTCGATGAAATATTTCTAATATTTTACAGAACCCTTAGTTGATCGAAATGAATTTATTCCAACCCTTTTAAAATATCCGGGAAATAAACTTTCATATAAACAATAAAAGTAAAAATACAATAAAATTAGAGGATATTTTCTTCACCAATTCTTAACAAAGACACTACTGCCAGCCATACTTCAAAATCTATCAAATAACAATTGATATGCGATAGGAATTCAATAAAATTCCATAGAAGACGTATGTCTTGTAAAAATTAATGCAATATGCATGTCCAATAATGTACAGAATGGTGAACGTTACACTTGTCTCCAGTGTAAAGTGATCACTTAAACCAGCCACATACCTGCGCTGAAATGCTCAAACTGATTTTTTTTCAAATATAAACGAAAAATACTTCGTCTTGTGTTGGGGCACCTATGAAATAATTATAATTGATTGAACAAATGAAAAAATGAATTTATTAATTTTATTCATGTTGCATCATTGAAAATTATTTGTAATACATTTTATTAAATTTTTAAACATTAAAAACGATCTCGTGAAAATCAAGTTTTTTTATATATGACGTTGTTGAAAGGAGTGAGCGATATGTCTGTCTTCTTTTCACTTAACCCGGACTTGATGGTACACAGGGCACTGCGTATTATATTAACTTGATGACTTGTTGACACTGTGTTAACTTGTTCGCTAATATCATGAAGGTAAGATGACAAGTCCTGCGCACAGATCCTCGGATATAAAAGTGGAAAACATTTTATGGAATATAGATGACGTGAATGAATGATATCACTGCTTTACTAAATAGGGAATGAAGGAGGAATTCAGAAAAAAGGAAGGAAAGAAAAGGAAGCGGAATTACTAATATGGCTGAGACAATTGAATGTTGAAGTTTTCGAATTTCTTTATTTTTCATTTAACTAGTACACATTATTTTTTAACATCTCAACATAGACGAAGAAGAATATGGAAGTCTGGGCTTTTAAGTCGTAAGCCCCGTAAATGCCCAGACTTCCATATTCTTCTTGATCTATGTTGAGATATCAGAAAATAATATGAAAAATATCTCCTTTAATTGGAGATAATCCTGATTTTTGAACAAGTATTTGGACACACTCGAAATGTTGTAACTAGTACACAATACGAAAAAACCAATTAAAAGGTCTCTTGAGGGCATAAATACCAAACAGAATAAGGTAATTAAGATTTAACTGAATAAAACAAGAAGGTAAACAATTTGGTTCAGAATTGAATTACTCTAACGGATGGATTTAGCGGAAACTCGATAGGATGATAAACGAATTAATGCGGAAGGTAAAAATAATGAAACAATTCTTTTTTTCTTTTCCAGTGTGATAGATTATTTAATTTACCTTCCTGTTACAGAAACAAATACAAATCTTCATTATTTTCATTCCTTTTCGTAGTATTTATTCAACCTGTTGAGACATTCAAGTTTATTGCGGTACTAAGCTAAAAAACAGTTTCTGATTTTTTTATTATTTATTTTGCATTGAATTATTTTATAGTAATGTCTGCTTCCCTAGTCTAGGCATATTTGCATTTAATAGACATATTGATAGGCATATTTGTCTACCAATATGTAAATAATATATTATATACATATTGGTAGAATTAAATCTGGTCTCGGATTTCATTCTCAAGGGGCCTTTGGATTTGAAAAGAGATAAATATGAAAATTTATGCTAGTTCTGTAATACAAACTTAAGATTAAAAAATAAATCATATTTAATATTTTGACTGTCCTGATGAAGATACGAATGATAAATATTAGTTACAATAAATTCTAAACTTCTCCCTATTAATTCAGATACTTCTTTTTCGCTTAGTCGCGCAGCACTATAACCACGAGACTATAAATCTCAGTTATCGAGAGACACTTCAATATAGGCGATGTTGGCGTTAGGTTTGTTTGTGTCTCAGAAAGCACACAAACGTTATCGCTTCGGAGATCTGTCCATTCCTGCATCCTATTGCAGTTCTCACAGTATGCAATATCCACACATCTGTGAGTTCCATACTGAGACCCTATACTCAAACCGTTCGGCGAAATGTCGTGCGACATCTTTTCGAATGTTCTCTCGAAATTAAATTTTATTGACACTTCAGAATTAGATTGAAAGACCTTAGAAAGTCTGTTCACTACATTTCATTTAGACCTCTTTAAATTAAATTCCTAAATTGTTAATACTCCAATGAGAAATGTTCCATGTATCTAGTTAATTCTATTTGATCTTAATACTATTCATGATGACTCAACAGGTATTATTACAAATATTTTTCCAGTATCAAATAATTAGTGATTACAATAAGATTACAAAATGTATAAAATTAATATGAATTTTCATATTTGATATTAGTAATGTTAGTAAATAACCACTCACCGACTACTTCTGTCTACCGGTTTCGAGACGTACCCGTCTCTTCGTCAGGACATACACTACAATTTAACAATCATGCGAACAACACTACACCACACCCACTTAGTACTATTCACATACACTATCACTACACATGCAAAACATGCAGAGCGAGTTGTTAGTCCCACCATGCTTTTGGGAAACTAAATAATAAAGTAAAAAATGTAATATAAATATACGCAGGTTGGAACCTATATTAGGATTCAAAGAGAAGGGGGTAGGTTCTGGGAAGTGGGAGGAGTTGAGTTAGGAGCTGATCGGTTCGATGTTACATCGAATAACGGGCTGTATGGAAAATTTATTTGGTTATTTATTAATTGGATGTTATTTTTAATGGATTTTCTAATGTGAAACATTTCCATATTATTTAATTTTAACCCTTTAACATTTGTGTGTAGTATTTTTACCCCTGTTTCTTTATTAAATTCGTGATTTTATTAATTATTAAATTCATTTATTAATTATTAAATTCATTTGATAGAGTCCAATCACGAATTTAATAAAGAAACAGGGGTAAAAATACTACACACAAATGTTAAAGGGTTAAAATTAAATAATATGGAAATGTTTCACATTAGAAAATCCATTAAAAATAACATCCAATTAATAAATAACCAAATAAATTTTCCATACAGCCCGTTATTCGATGTAACATCGAACCGATCAGCTCCTAACTCAACTCCTCCCACTTCCCAGAACCTACCCCCTTCTCTTTGAATCCTAATATAGGTTCCAACCTGCGTATATTTATATTACATTTTTTACTTTATTATTTAGTTTCCCAAAAGCATGGTGGGACTAACAACTCGCTCTGCATGTTTTGCATGTGTAGTGATAGTGTATGTGAATAGTACTAAGTGGGTGTGGTGTAGTGTTGTTCGCATGATTGTTAAATTGTAGTGTATGTCCTGACGAAGAGACGGGTACGTCTCGAAACCGGTAGACAGAAGTAGTCGGTGAGTGGTTATTTACTAACATTACTAATATCAATTAAAATGTTTGACCACAAAGTAAATGCTTTGAATATAAATGAATTTTCATATTTCCAAAGCGTGTAATTTTACAAATATTATTCCCATATTTTATTCCATACGGTAAGTGGAATCCTTTTAAAAAAACGTGTGCTTATAATTAAATAACAATATTGCAGTTAAATTTATTTCGTTATGAATTTAGCACATAATGTAGAATTGCACCTGGATTTTCCTATTTTTTACAATAATTATACTGTGAAAAAATAATGTTTCTTCCACGGCAATGGCAGTACCACCTGTTGAAAGTAACAGCAGCAAATACAATACTAAACGATGTCTAAGGCGGATAGGGAATTTATTGACAGCAGCTTAAGTGTATTATACCCACAAGTATTTTGAAATTTAACATATTTAAAATGTGTAGGATATCTTTTATTTATTTCATATTTACACAGATTGAGCCACAGAAATGCATAGCTGGGTACAACAAGTATGAAATAATCATATTTAAAATAAAAATAAATCACGTACTCGTATGTTCGATTCCCACATTAGAACTGTTTTAGAAAAAAAAACTTATTTTTCATTGAAAAACTGGTTTAATATATATAATATTGTTATATGATTTCCCTACAAGACGTATAAAACGATTCGAGAATAGGCTCTTTGGTCTCCAATGTACTCATTTTCAAAATATACATAAGTAACTTCGTGCATATAGTATGTACCTACATAACTTCGTTCGGTTCAGTAAATCCAATAAACTTGCAACGTAGCTATGGGTTATACGTTTATTCTACGGATTATGAATACGTATGCCGTACTATAAATTGAACGAGGTATGATTTGGTTTAAGGTGGAGCTAGCGTTAAATAACTTATTTGAGATTAAGCCAGGGCATCGTTAAGTAAAACGATATTTAAAAAAAATATATTTAACCGCTAAGTGAATCTTGTTGTGGTCCCTTTGGTAATATCGTGGACTCATAATTTATCTTCCATAATTTGATTCATTTTACACAATACAACACATATACCTATTCATGAGTAAAGAAATATTCATTTATTTTATTACAACCTTTACCTGGCTTCTTTTTGCTGAGGCTATTTTAAATAGAATAGTAAAGAAAATATTTAAAGCCACACTTTTGTAATGTGTTTAATTTCTCGTTGCTTGTAAGGCTATGAAAATATTAAAAATCTGAGACAACACTGCAATCGAGAACCCGGGACCTCCAGAACGGTAGCGGTAGCCTCTAGAGGCAGCTATTTAAAAAAATATTTATAAAAAAAAAAATATATATATATATATATATATATATATATATATATATATATATATATATATATATATATATATATATATATATATATATATATATATATATATATATATATATATATATATATATATATATATATATATATATATATATATATATATATATATATAGGAGGTCCCGGGTTCGATTGCCAGGGGGGGTCAAATAAATATAAGTGATTTTTTCAATCTAATATTTATTCAATATTACCCTGGACTGGTATCTGAAGCGGAGGGCTGATCACCTTTCCTTCGTGTTAACGATCAAGATAACACTGTGTTTATATAATGCAGTGCCCTATGCACCATTAGGGTGTGGATAAGGGTTTGAGTTTTAAATAGCAGAATTTACCAAGTAAAACTTAAAATGGATGCATTTTACCAAAAAATTACTGCCGAATGTATAAATGAAAGGATTATATCCATTGATATAATTAAATGGTTCAGTTATTTAGACAAAAAGAAAATTTCGAAGAATTACTTGTATTTGGGACACCCTAATAGTATCGATTGTAGATGCACCTAACTAAACAGTTAATTTGTTCTTCTACCCCTAAGCATTCCAAGCCAGGAACAGGAAAGCAGTATCATTAATCTCTAGGTGCATCCTAAAGCACTTATTATCAAGTTACATACTGCGGGGGTCCTTAGCTCAGAGAAACCGAATTGTAAATAATATGTTTGCGTGTTAAATTCACGCCGGTGTAGGAAGTCATTTGACTATATAGATTCCAAGTGGCTCTACGTGTTAAGGCATGCATTATGCAGAGCCTGTACATTGTTATATATTTGAGATAGCGCTCTAGTGGTTTAAGATCAAATTTACTCATTTATTGATTTGGCGTTTAATTTGTAGAACTCCATTTTAATTTATGTAATTATTTTAAATCAAACACAGATTTTTTGAGTCTACTAAGTTGTATTTTAGTAACAAAAACAAATAAAAAATTATATTGTGACAATTGTTTGATATTCGTTAGTTAGACATTCGTTTGATAATGCCCTAACAAGGCGAAACAATTGTCACAATATAATTTTTTATGTTTTTTTGTTAATGAAATACATCTTGGTAGACTCAAAAAATCTGTGTTTGATTTAAAATTAATGCATCAAATTTACTACTTAAATTTCCAAATTTACAAACTTGTATTCATTTAGATTGGCAATGACAGGGATATTAAAAGCTTCTAAGTGTAAATTCACGTTAAATCGCGAAACAATTTTGTTTCACGTTTTCTATAAATTTCGAAACTTGGTTGTTTAAAAAAATGCTTTGCAAGAGAAGGTCTATCAGGAAGCCTAGATGCTTCTATATCAGGATCTGGGAATGCGGTGGGACCATTTTCAATAAACTTAAATTGCCAGAATTTTAATCATCAAACATTAGTTTGAAAATGTCATAACAAGGCGAAGCAAGTGTGACAAATTAAATTTTAATATGTTTTAAACAAAAAAATATACAATTTAGTAGACTCTAAAAATCAGTGTTTGGTTTCAATCTTTTAAAATATAAGTAAGTTAGTTTTTTTTAAGTTATAATTTGAAAATAAATTCATCATTAATCTTTGCCTGTTGACCCTTTAATTATGCAGTAAGAAGTTGGCGAGTGACAAATGCGTCGGGACGCCGATTAATCAAGTTTTAAAAATGTACAAGGCCCAAATTAAACAGGGGCTTGTATGGAATAACCTGACAAACGACGGGTTGTCATCTCTCAACAACCCTTGTCAAAAATCCAGATGAAAAGTGGTTAAAATTTGTATCCCTTAAGGCAAAGACAGATTAATAATTAGGACGCCTTTGTTATTGAAACAGATTCGATAATTTGATAAATGGGGGTTGTTTTTCGCTATAAGATTCACCCTGCTTACGACTTAATTACGTTATTTATTGTGTGTAATTTGAAACAATGCCAGGGGGATGAATGGCTGAATAAACGTGAAGCCTTCAATGGAATATTTCATTTATTTTGATTAAAAATACAATTTTATCAGAATGAATCTGTATTCTTATGAACATCAGAAATGGAAATTTATATGAATACCTTTTCATATAAAACGGTGTAGTAGTTACTTTTTTATTTTAAAAAATGCAATTCCTCCAAGAAATTTAACTGTGTTAGTTTATAACCACTCAATATGAGCGGTTATAACCTAACCTAACCTAACCTAACCTAACCACAAAATCAATGCCAAAATATTGATAATTTAAAAAAAAATGGTGTGATGTAATGTAATATTGTTCATAAATTTCTCACTTTTAAGTACATTTATTAACAAAAACTATAATTTCTTCTTGAGAATAATATTGTTAACTTGGAACTATTGGAAATAAAATATGTATCTTACTAATTAAATTATACAGCAAATGTTTTATTTTACAGTTCTCAAACCAGATATATATTTATACAGTTCCATAATATCTTATGGTTGAAAATGTTATGGCCTAAGCCATTAAATTTTATGTACGTTTCAGAAATTTTGCAGCGGGATTTCTAATGTCTTTCGCTACTTCTATATTTATATATTTAGTATTTTTAACACGAACTTTTCTTATTTTTCTTTTTCTTACATTTGTTTGGACCCAATCGTGCATAAGGCAATTCATCGTTTAGGCGCAGTGTTATCTTGATCGTTACTTTCATGAAGGCAAGTTGATTAATTCTAGGTTTCAAATTTGAGATAATTTTACATAAATATATTAATGAAAAATGAAAAAGGAAAAATATTGATTTTCACTCCCTGGGAATCAAATTCCGAGCTTCCTGCATGCTTGCTATAACCATTAGATGACACTACACTGGTGAGTAAATTATTTAATGTTTAAACTGTTTGTTGAAATTGGAAATGATTATAAGCACTGAATCTCTACTTACTTGTATTAAAATTGTCTTTTTTCAGATATTCTGAATACAAAAAAGACACGGTGCCAGATCTGGACTACAGGGTGAGTGCTTTTTTTGACCCAGTTTTTTTCTCAAAGCACCTCTTGCAACATTGGCCTTATAAAACCGATGCTTGGTCTAGCAAAAACTATTCCTTTACGCGACTCTTCTGTACCTCAAAAGTTAAAAGAGACTTTTTTAAAGCCCCGTAAAATAATATTTAAAAAGTTATACATATTTTTTATATTTATGGCATTTTTTTTTTTATTATTAGATTAAAACCAATATTTTTAGCTTTTCCACTTTTTTATTTGACCAGCGACCGGGTTTCGTCGTTACCGACATCATCAGACTGGGTCCTGACTGACCGACATCACCAGTCTGATGATGTCGGTAACGACGAAACCCGGTCGCTGGTCAAATAAAAAAGTGGAAAAGCTAAAAATATTGGTTTTAATCTAATAATAAATTAAAAATGCAATTCCATCACGAAGTGTCAGTGGATAATATAAATCTATTAAAAAATATTTATGGCACAAAATTTGAGATCAATCATTATTACGAAATGTAAGTAATGTAAGTAAATAAACACTCACCAGAAATTTAGTCTGCCAGATTAGAAACGTACTCGTCTCTTCGTCAGGTCAATCATTTAACAAGCGTGTAAAAAACACTACACGTCACTACCATAGCATGCCAGACTTTGGCTTTTAGCTCAACTGCAAATGAATATATTTTATGTAGTTTTAAATATGTGAAAAATGCTAAAATACTGTTGTTTAGGCGTAAAATCTCGGTGAGCGGTGTGACGTTTGACTGCAAAATTGGCGTCGCGGTTTCGATTCCCGCCTATCACAAAATCAATCCAAGAAAAAAAAATATTTCACATTTACCTTTCCTATGCTTATTACCATACCTGCAAAGAAGCCTCTAAAAGTATAGGCTTTGCGGGTTATTTCTTTAAAAAAAAATCCAAATAGCATTAATTTTTCATTTTAATTAATCTTAAATTGTTACTAACGACCTGTTATTAGTTGTATTTAGTGATTACTATATATTCTTTGCAATATTCACAATTCTATCCATGATAAACAACCATATACAAAATTTAATTAAAAATATTGGATGCGCTTAAAAATAAATTATTCATATTACAATTTTTTTTACAAAAAAAGAAACGTAGCTCAGGTCACCAATTTAATTTTAATAGAATGTTGAAATTTTGAAAATCTACTAAAAACAAGTTTTTCGATAATGTTGCTGCTTATACGTTTATGCGTTATGCTTTTTAATAAGAGTATATATCGCTCACTCCTTTCAACAACGTCATTTATCAAAATTCGACAATTTTCAGTTGTGCATGTTTTTGTAATGCCCAGAAAATTTACTATATCCCAGCAAAAGCGGCATATTTTAACTTAATATTTACCCGCTACAGGGCAGAAGAAGGCGTTTTTTGCATGTTGAAGAAAAAGTATTTTTTAATTATTTTTTTAAATATCCCAAATATTTTTCAAATGGAGAAAAAACATTCAGGTTTTACCTAAAAATATCTGTTGCACAGTATAAAGTTCAATAAGTGCCTTGATATTTATTTTTTGAACATTTCATTTTATTTTCAAACTTTAAAAACGATCTCCTGAAAAATCAAGTTTTTTTTATATTTGCCGTTGTTGAAAGGAGTGAGCGATATGTACATTTCAATTAATTTTATTTCAAATAGAATATTCCTGTATGAACATTCCATAATTTAAGATGTACTTTGTTTCTTTGCACAAGCTAGCTAGCTAGCTATCTTTGAATATTTTATTCGGATTGTATTCCGTACTACAATGGCACACGTTGAAAACTTTTAATTTACCATAAAGTAATTACGCCAAAAATATTCATGTTTCTTTTTATGTTTTGTACAGTCGTAAAACTCAAAGTTGTAAAAGCAAGCTGTACTAGGCACTCGTATAACGTCGGATAAAGTACACTACAAAATTCTAAGATATAGAACTGCTAGTTGAGCTGGGCAGAGCAAACATTCACCTATCTGTGTTTTAAACATACATGGGTTTGTATTTTTGCATTATTTTTTGGGATCAAAGTCAGGATTTTGAATTTCATGTTTGGCACTTTATTTGTCATTATAGATACAACGTATGATGTCCTCATAACAACAAGTGTCGGGTTGTGGTCCCGTGGTAAGTGTCGCGGACTCTTAAGTCAAAGTTTCTCGGTTCGAACCCACTCTACCACAATTCGATATCTATTTCTTATAATGAGCCGCTTGGGCTTAAAAAAATAGTATGATTTTGAAATATTTGTTTAAATAATGAAAACAAATATATTTCTCTTAAAAAAATTCAAAAAATATAAATACATATATTTTTTAATGTTGAAAAAATTTGCTTATATAATTACTTTCAATAACAAACGTTCTGTTCCCAGCCACTCGTCGCTATGGTTTGGTCTAGTTAAATGAAAAATACAAAAAAAATGGAAAGGGTACATTTCTATGCACAATTTCACAATGCTAGCGAAGCAATGAAAATGTTTAAAATTTATGAAATAAATAAAATCGTACGAAAACATTTAAAATCACAAGTCACTGTTAAGAAGAACGCTGCCTGCGATGAAGAATGTTTAATATTGTTGCTGTTATGTTCAACAGATGGCGTTGAACAGATTACGTTCAACAATTCAATTATTTTTATGATTAAAAATGAAGATGGTAGAAAGAAACTTAAGGCTGAGTTAGAGATAGTACAAAATGTTATTTGATAACGAACAAATAACGAAAGAGAGTTTATTTTGAGAATGTGTGTGAGAGTTTTTCAAATATGTATGTATATGAGTACTATTACGTTTTTATTTATTTATTTTAACTTCATGTATAGAAAATAAATAAGTACATTAGCGGGCCTAATGCTTAAAAGCAATATCTTCCAACCAAAAGCAGACTAGTGATAATGATCAAAACGTTTGATAACATATATAGCTATTTGCAATTAGAGGGTAGATAGTACTTGAACATAAAAAAAAACATAAATACAAATTAACAAATAAAAAAACATAAGTTACAAAAGATGATAATAAGGAGGGCAAAGGAAAAAGGGAGGTAGAGGAAAAAACTAAGGAAGGAGGATTGATGGAGAGTTAGGATTCTAATGATAAATAGCAATGTCTAACATTTCTTAAAAGTTATTAGAGAAGGTGCATTCTGTTACAATATTCTAATTTCTTTATTTAATTGAAAGGTTGAGTCTATGGTTATAAAACACCGCTAGATAAAGGAAGTCCCTTGAAATTATAAGGTGGTTGTCTGTAACCCGACCTTTTGTTCAATTTTCAAAGAGAGTTATTCAGCGGTTGCGCAATCCCTTTGTTATCTCTGTCAATGCATTTAATTTAGAATGCAAGCTACCGTGAATGAAGCACAGTCATAAATATACATACCGTCATATTTAATTTATATAATTATGAAAAAAAAAATACAAGGAAATTAAAAATATTTAAATTAAAAAAAAAAAACAAAATAAAATATGGAACAAAGACAAAATAAAGGAATGGGTAAGCGATTAAGAGTTAATTCTTTGAAAATTGTAAAATAGTTTATATTTGTTTTATTTTTCTCTTTTTTGTGAGCGTAGTAGGTCAAAATAGATAAAATCAATATGTAAAAACAGCTCCACTGACAACGACGCGCAAGGTGGCTTGGTGGGTCTCTGCAAAGAAATATTTTTAATATGTTATTCTTGAAATAAATGTATACAATTCATGTAAATAAAATAAATAGAATTAAAAAAAAAACATTTAAGTTTTTTTTATTGTGTGATATGTGACATAGAAGAGGTTGTGCAGAAAGTAGGGGATCCTATAACGAAGGATATCTTCATATTTGTTATATTATTATAAGAGTAAGTTCATAACATTTTGATTATGAGTTTTACATAAATGTCAATTCACAAAATTTTGCGTGTGTCGAAATACTTGTTCATAAATTTGGGTTTCTCCACTTGCTTATGTTATTTTTTTTTCATTTCGACATCTCTAGCAATCTGTGTGAGTGGTATATATCAACGTGCCCTACGTAAAGTGCTCTAACTATATTTTTGTCAATTTTGAAATATTTGGTGTACGTTATGGTTTCTAGTTGAATACCACTTTAATTTATCAGAAGGGAAGCAAGATGAAAGCGGATTACTTTTAACACAAATTTATTCAGTTCTATAAAATTACAATCAAGAAAATACTTAAGAATAATCGCGTGATTCTAATATGAGAACAGTTGAAGTACGTGTCGATCTGAGGACGGGCGGCGACGAAGTGTAACGGGCTCGCTTCCGTTCGTTGCGGGCTTCGTGTAAGGAGCTCGCTATTTCACTCGATTTGAGTTGCCATAGTCGATGTGTGGGTTGCCACAACGTTATCAACTGACCGTTATCTACAAATATAAATAAACAACAAAATGTATAAAATAAATTACGCCTAGTTTTCAGGAGAATAAGACGCTATCTACATCGAATTTCCGAAATGAACTGAACTCTTAAAACGCTTACTACTTAATTTTGACAAAGCATAAAGTTTTGAAATGATTCAATACATAATTTTATCGTTTTTTAATGTATATTTCTAGTTTAGAATTTCTGATAAAACCGTTAATTAATAAAACAAAATATGTTGAAAAAATCTTCCAAGCTCTCTCCTGTAAAGTTACAGATTTACAGAGTACTTTACGTAGGGGCCGTCGATATATATTAAATAAAGCATAAAAATTAAAAATGTAATTTAAGTAATTTACATTTTGGGACTGCAAGTAGATTATCAGTAAACATTAACAGTGTCACAGACGAAATGTGTGAACCCAGGGTTGACAAAATTTATTTAACATTTAATATATTTGAAAGAAAACAGGTTCTCTAGAATGCTTTTTTATGGCTAGAACACCCCAGAGAGATCATTGTATATTAAATAAAATAAAGAACCAGAAATCTCTCTTCTGGAGTGTTAATAACGTTATATCGAACCGCGAATTTTCGTTTTATCGTTAAACTCGCCCCCATTCTGAATCCACCGTTTGTAGTCCCGTATAAATAATAAATTAGTATTTTTCAGGGCGGTTTCAAAAAAGGGTAGCTTGCACATACTTCCGGTTTTATTAGTCTTTCGCTCCTCTCTAGGGAAAGCTTGCAGACTTATATTTATAATGTAAAGTATAAAGAAACGAAACCTACATTTTAAATTTAACAAGCATAAAGATATTACCTCCGTTAATAATAAAGGTCATTATAAAGTATTTGGCAACTTCCTGCTGTACTTATTATTTTTAATGGATATTGAGGAAACAGGTTAAAATAAATTGTGCTTCAACATAA
Source organism: Brachycentrus maculatus (assembly GCF_059751285.1). NCBI lineage: Eukaryota > Metazoa > Arthropoda > Insecta > Trichoptera > Brachycentridae > Brachycentrus > Brachycentrus maculatus. The sequence continues at coordinate 2,388,879 of NW_028281020.1, read as the reverse complement.
AAATTAAAATAAAATATTTAATTTACTCCGTGAGCCAAACGCTTCAACAGTTATTTTTAGATATGAAATTGATCTTAAAATAATTTAATAAAATAATCTCTCCAGTAATTGAATAAATCGATTATTCACTTTAAATAAAACTTAAAAGAATAAAAAAATGTGTTTTACACCTTTTTATTTAAGTTAACTGAGTTCTTTTAAGCGTTGTTTAAACATTGACGTTTCCAGCAGTGTCAAGAAGCACGCTTTATTATTAAGTGTATTCTTATTGTCCGCCTGCGTGGTGTAATGGTTAGAGTATTTAGTTGCCGTGCTGGAAGTCCCAGGTTCGATTCCCAGGGAAGGGAAATAAATATTAGTGATTTTACACTCTTATATATTTATGATATATACCTGGACTGGTCCATAAAGCGCAGGAGTGTTCACATCGCCGTCATGAAAGTAACGATCAAGATAAAACTGCGTCAATACGATGCAGTGTCCCATGCACCACTGGGTAGAAGATTGCTTTTACGTTCAACATATGGTGTATATATGGTATATGTAATACTACCTCAAGGGCTATAAGTACCTATTGGATACAAAGTGATAGGTATTTTTTTTAAACTCCTTCGATAGCAATATCAGCTTCCTTTGTTGAAAGTACATCAACTCACGCTAAACCTAAAATTGCTAATGGCAGACAGCGTGCTTCTTGACAGTTCCTAATACTTAGAAATTTCACTGTTTTTATAAACACTGTTGTTTCATAGATTTATATTTTTATTACTTCCCAACCATTATGAGTTATTTTTGTTATGAACTTTCATTATTTTCCTTTATAAAAGCAGACTAAACCACAGCACCAAGATTTAAATGTGTTAAAACCAGAAGTTCTTTAACATGATTAAGACAAGACTTCCTCGTTAGACACATTAAGGAATACGACTACCAGAATATGAAATGATAAAATAAGTGAATGAATATATCAGAATAAATAATGTTCCAAGTTTTCAAGTCTTATGAATTATTCTACACCTACAGAACCCTTTAAGACACTGCAAATTCAGATCAACATGAATGTTCAGATTTAATTTGTCTTCAACTTACAATGAATGATAACAGAATATCTATTATACTTTTCTTCATTCTTTCAATCAAATTGTCAACATATGCTGATCTTTAAACATATTTTTTTTAAGAATAACAAAATCTGATGATTTTTTAAAAATAAAATATTTTTAACACTATTATCATATTACAATTTTGATTATAGATTTTTAATACGATTACCTAATTTATTTAGAGCCGAAGCCAATTTAAAAATAATTAAAAAAGGTTTGATGATATAAAATATAAAAATTATAAAATGATGCATATTTTTATGCTTAAAATGGTTAATTTTAAACTCATTTTACCTATTTACAAAAGAATTTATTTAAATGAATAGTTTACCAAATATCTACGAATACAAATATAAACAATTTTAATAAAAAAAAGAAAGTATATGAAATAATTATTTTTACAGATTTTAGCAAGGCAATACGAAACCAAGAATGTACTTATGATTATCATTTGTTTATTTTTTAAGTTGAAATAAAATTACTTCTTTAAATAAATACCTATAAAACCCTTTAAAAATAGATGTTTCAAGAAATATTAATGGTGGTTATATCTTAACAATAATTCACTGTTTTATTCGTCGGGATATTGAAAATTTTACAGTCGAAATAATTTTGAAAATTTCAAAGTAAATTCACTAAGAAGGCCAAAAAAGAGTTTTCATTGATGAATAATTCAATACAATTCTCGTTTATTTTATTTCATCCCGAAGGCGGTCTTGACGCAAATATTATTGTTTTAATGTCAAACGATCATAATTTATTCAATTCTAAAGTTCAATCCTTTTGAAAATTTGAGACAATAATGGGAGACTTGCGTGTTTTTTGTGTGAGAGGAATTCAAAAATGTCCATAATGATTTAGATTCCCAAACGTCATATAGTGTACTATGCTGTACACAAAAATGCACCCACAAATAAAAAGGTTTTATTATTTAACGCTATTGTGTTGTCCTTTTAATCACAATAAAAAAAACACAGAAACCAATTTAAAAAATAAAATAAAACTGCTCGCAGTCAGATGTGGTGATAATAAAAAGGATCGACATACTAATGACATGTTTAAGGTTATAATTGATGTTCAGTTTTTACCCATATCCTAGTCGTACAGGAAAAAATGACCAACTAAGGTAAAATGTTCAGAAGGGCCATTCAAGTCACTTTTGCTTGGTTAGAAAATAAACATCAATGCATTTAGTCATTTTTAAAAAGTCAATATATTATTCTTTCAGGTCTAAAATCCTTTAGGATTTTCTCAGGGCTATATTTAGCTAGTAAGATATCAAATAGTCAATGATCACGTATGACTACGATATATACTCCTTGATTTGTTATTACCGAAGGTTTTTTGGAATGAAATAAAGAGAAGCATTAAACAATCTCTTTTCATTTGAAAAACATAAATTAAAACAGTGTTTATCACAAAAGAAGCGCCATCTGTTGCACGCAACAGCAACAAATGGAATACTAAACATCACTGGTGGCGGACAGCATGCTTCTTGACTGCTGCTAAAATTTTGTATGACTACAAGCATAGTGAAATTAAACCTAATCGAAATGCATGCTTTAAAGCTTTTTTGTATTTAACCATCACTCGTAGCAGACAGCATGTTTCTTGACTGCTGCTAAAATTTTGTGTGACTACAAGCATAGTGAAATTAAACTTAATAGAAATGCGTGCTTTATTTGTTTTTTTTTTATTGTATATTTAACCAGACTGAGCCATAGCAATGCGTAAAGGGTACGGCCAGTATTTTTAATAAAATAATAATAAGCCAATGAATTCGTAAATTGCAAATTAATTCTAAAATACAGGTTAAAGCAAACGAGATACTCCTTCATATCTTTCGTCTGTATTAATATTCATATGTTTGGGAGTAAACTCTTTGTTACTGATTAACTCCCTAATAAACTAGCCGTATTACAAATTCCGTTTCTCAAAGCAAATCCGGATACCCCGAAAGCCTTCTATTCTGCGAGGGTTCTTTCTCATATTTTCTATTCAAATTTCCCTTCAAAAAACAATATTCCGTTTCAAACAGTTTATTCATTTCCCTCGTAGCTGATTTCTATTTCCTGTTGAAGATGTATCTTTGTTTTAGGGAAATTAATACTCGCCCTTTTTGTAGGGGCTGCTGAAATAATTAATAAATATGTGAAACGATCGCTTTAATAATATACATGTTCCGTTAGCAATCACAATTAAATTTCAGGCAATTGAATAATAACTTAGTTCATTTCAGTAGAGTACCAAATATAAAAATACCATTTTACAAAGCGCACACGATAATTTATTCCAATCTTTGTGTTATATATTATCGGTTTTTAGAAAATAAAAACCAGCAAAAGTTAAAATGCCAGTATACATATAACTGAATCTGAAACATGAAGTTAACTAAATAAAGATGAATGTAGGTTGAACGCAGTTGAAACGCGATCTCTTAGACAAATTTGCGGCATATCGATGTAAAATAGATGTTAGAATGGTGATATAAGGAAATTTGCAAGATAATAAAATATAACTATAATTATTCTTTGATATTAGCGTTATTGATAAAATTAAGAAAGGTGCTTAATTGGTTTAAACATTTTAAAACAATGAATTAATAAAGAATAGTAATTTATTTTTTTTATTAAATATAAAAATTGGAAATAGAAACAGAAGAAAACCGAGGAAGTTATGTGGTGTTGCGTTCAATTGTCTCTGCCTATCCCTGCCGCTTCAACACAGGGGTAGGTTTTTAATATAAGTTATCCTTGGTCTTCTTCATTTTCTATTTCCAACTTTACTTGTATATTTCTTTATGGATATCATTTTTTAATGTTTTTTGCTTATTCAAGCTTTTAGCATCTTTGGTCTGAATTCAGAGTGATTCAAATATTTTTCTACAATATTTTGATTGTGTCTAAATACTTGTTCACAAATCTGGATTATTTCCAATTATTTATAGGAGTTATTATTCATATTATTTTAAACATCTCATCAAAGATGAATCATCATCATTAACGGGGCTGACAACCGTCATAGGCTGGTTTAATTGATCACTTTACACACGTGTAACATTCACGAATTCTACCCATTATTGATAACTACACTACTCAAATTCTTGGAAGTTCAAGTATTTGGACACACTCAAAATGTTATTAAAAGAATATGTTTTGTGATTTTCAAATCTAAATACGGAGATCGAAATTAATTTCCCAAACATGAAATTCCGAAAAATGTTTACTAGGTGTCAATATCACTGAATATATCAATATCTCCAAAAGAAAAAGAACATGTTTTGTAATTTTTAAATCTAAAAACGGGGAATTGAATTCATTTCCCAAACGTGAAATTCCAAAAAATGTTTACTAGGTGCTAAAAATGATTGCATAGCAAACCGTCTACTCTTATTGGATCCACACTTTTTGCATCCAATTTTAGACCAGACTACGAAATTCAATAACGTCACCTGGTGCAGTCTCACACCCCGTCACTAACAAGATAGGGCTTAAAAGGGGGTGGTTAGGGAGGTTTTGCTGCAGGTAAATATGTCTTCACTGAAAAATGAACTGAACTGGAAAAGTTACGTGGATATTGCAAATGGATCTGGGAAATTAATCCGAAGTCAGAAAGAATACGAATTTAAAGAGAGATTTAAAATAAAATCTTCTGTTTACTAGGTATATTTTCTGTTCGATAAAAAAGCATTTTATCTCATCAATAGATGTCTCTAGTGAAAATTCTAGTGATTCAAGCACAATGTTTCGAAATTGGATCATATAAATGGAAATTCCAAGAATTTGATTAGCATGGTCGTCAATCACGGTTAAAATTGGTGAATATTACAGGCGTGTAAAGTGATCACTTAAACCAGCCTATGACGATCGTAAGCCCCGTTACTTCCATATTCTTCATCATCTATATTAAGAAATCAAAAAATAATATGAAAATAATCATTTTCATCTCACCAATAGATGTCTCTAGTGAAGTTCTAAGCATTCAATAACAATGTTTCTGAATTGGTTGATACATATAGAACTTCCAAGAATTTGAGTAGTGTGGTTATCAATAATGTGTAGTGTGGTTATCAGCCTATGACGATCGTAAGCCCCGTAACTTCCATATTCTTCATCATCTATGTTGAGAAATCAAAAAATAATAAGAAAAATAATCATTTTCATCTCACCAATAGATGTCTCTAGTGAAGTTCTAATGATTCAATAAAAATGTTTCTGAATTGGTTAATACATATAGAACTTCCAAGAATTTGAGTAGTGTGGTTATCAATAATGGGTAGAATTGGTTAATGTTACACGTGTGTAAAGTGATCACTTAAATCAGTCTATGACGATCGTATGCCTAGACTTCCATAGTCTTCATCATCCTTATTGAGAAATAAAAAAATAATATAAAAATGACGCCTATAATATGAGATAATCCAGATTTGTGAACAAGTATTTGAACACACTCAAAATGTTGTTGGGAATGTTTATCATTTAGATTCAGCATCATTCACAAGTCATCTCGTCTGCATCCGCTATTGGATTGAGAACGACATCGAATAGCTGTAATCGTAGTGTTAACTTGATCATCAATCTCACAAAGGATGGCGATTAGTCTTGGATAGTTCGAAATAAAAATAAATAGTCCAGTGCCAAGGTTCTTAAACTTTTTTGGTGGCAGAACCTTTATAAAACACTGAAATTATTTTATTTATTGTTTTGGCATTCACTTTGTGCTGAGACGTGATTTAATTGTAAATGAGAACAGTTGTTTCTTACCACTTGAGTATTATATTTATTTTTAACAACTAGCTTCGGAAGTTATAGATGCTTCCATCTTAAAACCCTTGTCCGCACCCGATGGTGCATAGGGCACTGGAACATATGAAAACGGTTTTTATCTTGATCGTTAACACATGAAGGAAAGGTGATCAGCCCTGTGCTTCAGGTATCTGTCCAGGGTAATATTGATAAATATTAGGTGTTTTCACCTGCTGGTTTAAATATGCTGTTCAGTAAGCTAAACCTTTTATTGCGTTCATTATTTAATGAAAATCACATATACATAGGTACATTACATAATTCTTAATTCAACAATAGTGCATACAACAATACACAATGATATAATACCTAGTCGTTTAAGTATATTTTTTTTTAGTTTTTGAACTTTACATTATAGTATTGTATATTGACGATGCTGCTTCTCAAGACGAAGTCCTCGCAGAGACCTTGTGGAGTCTCAGGACTCCGCGGAGCACGTTTTGAGAACCACTGATAGTGAAAACTTTTATTATTGTATATTTATATATGGGAAGTGAACTCGAAATTCCCAGTATGGTACCTAGATGTACAAACTACGACAACAAAAAGACATACAATACTACAATAAAATAAATTAAATAATTTTCTAAAAATGTGCAGGAAATTTTAAAGAAATGTACGCCTAGTGGGAAATGACATTAATCACTATGATAAAAATAACGGTAAACATAATCATAAAATGTACGTTATGTGGTTTTAGCTTCTCAACTGTAATTTATCTTAAAGTAATCTGTTCCTGCTAATGCAAACAGTTTTAAAAGATACAATCGTTCACCTCTCATACTGGTCTTTTTTAAGCTAATTGGGCTAATTAATTTATAGCAAAAAACCTTTAAATAAATCGAACATATTTTGTACAAAAAATCAAATAAATCAGAATTCTTTAGTACCTATACAAATACACATTGGATTAAAACCCAAATTTATTTGATAAAATCTTATTAGAGACTCTTAGAATCTTGAATATAAAAAATCAGGAAAATTGTAGTTGTTTTTAATTTTGCAAGTTATTATAATAGATTATCGATATGTCAAAATGATAATATCTTGCTTAAAATAAGAAGAGTTCTTTAAGATGGACATGTGGAGCGAATTGATAACGAGACAATGACTTAAAAAGTATATATGAGCGGGAGAACAGAACTAAGACGGCCGAAAAAGACTTGGCACGATCAGATCAATCAAAACCTAAAATCTAGTGGTGTCAAGTCTGCGTAATCAGAGGGCATGTGTGATTATATGTATGTATGTAATGGAAGCGAGGAATGTATGTCAGGACAGAAGAGTGTGACGTTCTATCGTCTCTGGCTACCTACCCCTGTGAAACGGCGTGATGGCAGTAGTAGTAAAATATGAATTTTTAATTTGATTGTTCTGTTTTTATTTTTTTAATGTCCATCCTTGAACTCTATGAAATCGGTTCCACATTTCAACCCTTCTAACGTTCCTTTGTTCTTAATATTTTTTGATAAACGAAGCATCATTAATTTAACTTCTTCACTTATAACTCAGCCAAAAACACCCCATCCCCTTACTCTTCATGCCTTCTATTGTACGGCGGTTTATCCACCCTTAACGCCAACATCACGTATTATCTTTTACCATTTTATTTTCGCAAAGTGCCCAAAGCTCAATCCAAAACGATACCACATGGAAAATCATTCCCACGACCCTTTTTACTGACAAGACACACCCGTTGATATGGGACTAGATGTGTTTTGAAGATTCGCTTATAAATTATTCATCAACATCTAAGTAAAGAAAATTTATCACAATATTTATGTTTAGATGAAAACTCCACACGAATATTTTTAGAGAAAATACTCAACACAATTTACATAAGTCAATCTTTCCCGGTGTTATGGCCATGTTTTCGCTCCCGTGAAATGTGTGTGGTTATATGCAACACGTTATGCGATGTTTGATGTGTTAAAAATGTGGATAATGTATTTAAGAATATTCTGAAATGTTCAGCATTTTTTGTTGCTGATAAAAGTGCTCAAATTCGCATGTTCATTCTGCTATAAAATATTCAAGAATTTTCGTTGCTTGAGTAATTTTCTTCTTGCTTTATTGACCTGAAACAGTTTTGGTATTTTGTGTATGGTTTATATCTAATCAAGCATCTTGGATTTAATTAACAGTATTCAAAATAGTGAAATTAATATATTTGGCAGTTACTTTGTGCACATAATATCTTCTCATTTTCAATTAAAATTTCACTTGGTAATTTTTTTCTTAAAATCTAATGTGGCACATATTTAGATGCAGTCACTTTGTGGTAATATGTATCCTTTTTTGAAATATAAATTTAATCAAGTCAATACCAATTTTTTATTAATTTCAATTTCACTTGGTATATACTGCCACTTCATAAAATCCATTATACGGAACTTGAAAATGTTGCGAAATGCCTCGAAACACGTGTCTTGGATTTTTATAAAAAGTGGTATTTACTGAAAATTAAATTAAGATAAAAAATAGTTTATCAAATGATATTCTTCTCAAATGTTTTTTTTTTAACAATTTAATTTTGTAATGCGTTTTTATAAGATTAAATATTTTGCTTAAAAGTATCGATAATAACAATTATTTTCATGTATTGGAAATTACCTATTTGTATTTTTACTGTACACACAAATGTTACGACATTCACAAAGGACCACTAAACTGCATGTCTAAAATTTATATCTAGAATTACATACATTAATTGGCGTTTAATTATTATTTTTTTTAAATCTTCAAATTTTCTATGGCATTATTCTTTATTTTTACACAAAACTAACATTTTCAATCGTAAAATAAATATTTTTATTGGCATTGTTTGGTTTTCATCGATTCCCATTGCGGTGGTATTTTAATATTGTGACTTTTACACATTACTGAGATACCGACTTAAAATATTTTTTCTCTACTTATTACTTCTTGGTAAGATTTATTCTTACTAACAAAATATTACGTCATTAACTGTTTCAGAATTTCCTCGAACTTATGATTTTCACTTAATAGAAAATAATCACTTATTTGATAAAAATAATGGACTAAATATATTACACATATGCAAAAGCATGTGATTAAAGAACAAGGTTTATAAATTGGTGTATATATATATAGAAGTTCCAGAATTAATTCAATACGAATGTTAAATAACAGGCAGAATGGTGAACGTTACACAAGTGTATGAAGTGATCGCTTAAGCCAACCAAATTCCATGTCGAAAGCTCTGAAATGCTCAGACTTCCATCTTCTTCCATAAAAAAGGAAGAATGATACATGTTTTATATCAAGTCGAGACACCTTTCAAATTGACATCTCATCCGTAGGGTAAATAATCCAGTGTCCTATATAACAAAAAATAATATTAATATTTTTTTTAAGATGTACATACTCGTATTTAGTCTTTATTTATGTATCATGATATATGATTTGTGTTGTCATAGTTTAAAACTGGAACTGGGATGTTTTCGTTTCGGCGTTATTTTGAAATTGCATGTTGGATTTATGTCGGGTATAATTCTCCCTCCGAGTTGCATATGCTGCGGTCGAACGTACGATGACAGCTCTACAACTTGCCCCTATATCTGATTGCAACTTCCCCCGAGACACAACCCTTGCTGTATTACGTATGACCAGGTAGCTATTCAAAGTATTAATGGAATTAGTCAAAGGACAAGTTTAATAAGTCAGAGACTTGAATCAGTGGTAGTTTTGCATATAAAAATATTGGCTTTACCTTTTAATATCACAAAAATGATAGACTTGTTACTTTATTATATCGACGTGCCCTACGTAAAGTGCTCCAACCATTTTTTTTTTCAATTTTGAGATATTTGGTGTATGTTATCAACTGACCGTTATCTACAAATATAAACAAACAAAAAATATATATAAAATAAATTACGCCTAGTTTTCAGGCGTATAAAACGCCATCTACATCGAATTTTCGAAATGAACTGAACTCCAATAACGCCAACTACTTAATTTTGACAAAGCATAAAGTTTTAAAACGATTTAATTATTTATTTTATCGTGTTTTGAATGAATAATACTAGTTTAGAGTTCCAGATAAAACCGTTAATCAATAAAAAATATTACGTTGAAAAAATCTTCTAAGCTCTCTCCTGTAATATAACAGATTTGCAGATAGAGTACTTCACGTAAGGGCCGTCGATATAGTATTGTATGTAATAAAACAACAACTACTCGTTGATAGTTTTTTACACCATTAAACTAGTAATAAAGTCGGTTACAATGAAACTCATTCACTCGTCAAAAAAGTGAAAAAAACTTAATAATTGTTGTTATATTATATAAATGTGATTCCATCAAGAAATGTCACTTCAAAATTTTAAATAATGTTCAGTTACTATATTTTACTTGTAATACTATAATAAAACAGCAGGTATATAATTTATTATATTTTATTAGTAACCGGATTTCATCTTTACGTAGTGATGAACCCGGTCACCGGTTAAATAAAATAAGAGTGGAAAAAAAACTACGTTGTTGTTGTTTTATTATAATAAATACAAAGCAGTCCCACAATAAATGATAATACTAAACTTAAATGCAATTTACAAATAATTAAATATTGATCAGAATAAAAGCAACAACAAACATTATTTGTTGCAATATCCCTCGTATAGAGGTAGAATCCATTAGTTTTTCTTCGCCGCCTTTTTTTCTCCTGAATTTACCATATAACAAACATGTTAATGATATGCACACTTTTATTTTTAGTTGCATGGGGTTTAATATGCGCTCCCCATCTTTTCATCTGGAAACCCCGTATGTATAATGCACAGGAAAAATAAAGAGATAAAACAACGTATGCACCTATAAAATATTAGCATACATATTGCACAAAACGGAATGCAACGAACTGAGAAGAATATTTACGAGAATTCAGAGTGCATGCATGCAATCGATTATTACACACTCCGATTCGCGTCAATGAATTCATTAAATCTTTCAACAAAAAGGTTCATTGGTAAGATTTTTACCGTTGATATCATTATTCGTACAAATTAACTATATAAACTATGGTTAACGCTTAATTACACACACACTTATCGCTGTGAACTCTACCCCATTAAAGCAGTATCGTTCTTCTTCAACCCTTACCCACACCCGATGGTGCATAGGGCACTGCATCATATGAACGCAGTGTTAATCGTTTACACAGGAAGGGAAGGTGATCAGCCCTCCGCTTCCGGTATCAGTCCAAGGTAATATTGAATAAATATAAGAGTGAAAATATCACTTATATTTATTTGACCGCCTCTGGGAAACGAACCCGGGACCTCCAGTACGGTAGCCTAGCGTGCTGAACATTACACTACGGAACTGGCAAGAATCTACGAGAATAAGGAACGCCACGATAAGAGAAATATGCGAGAGCGGAAAAGACAATGCGCATGTGAGGAGAATGGAATCATCCAGACTCCCATTGCACTTCACGGCCAACCCCAAAGTAGCTCACCAAAGTGATGGATTGACACCTAGGAATCGACATCGCAGGAGGCTTACCCCTCTTAAAGACAGACCTTAATGTCTATACCAAGAAGAAGAAGAAAAGAAGATATTGTAAGTAGTAATTAAATTAGAGTTATATTATTTTTATATAATTATAAATCACTATAAATCTACATGGACCTATGTATATTATCAGCTTAATTGTTTATTTATTAATGTACTTTGTCTTTGTTCCTTGTTTATCAGGATATAGGATGACATGTTCCTTATAACATCCAGCTAGTGAGAAAGTAAACTCGCAAATATGACAGACGAGTGACATTTGAAATAACTTGTTTGATTGTTTACCATTGATATTGTTTTTATGACCTATACCAAATTGAATCCACATCAAATAACATATTGACGGAACGTGCGAGAACGTACTGATATTTGATACCGATGATTACAAAACCGAAAATAGTCACTCTTTAAATAACGGTGGTAAATAAGAGAAGGGTATCAGATTTCGATTTCTTCTTGAAATTCTCCATGTCATCGATTTTCAATGTTATTTTTCTAAAGCAAATTAAATGGATACTTTAATAATGTTTTAAAAAGAATATTATTTAAACATTTCTTTTAATGCGTTTTTTTTTCTATACACTTTTGTTTCCTAAACATGTGTAGGTACTAGTTAACTCCCTTATTTCATCTCCCTTGTGCTATTATGATTAGAAATGGATTTTTAAATATCTTATCAAATTCCTACCCCGTTACGAAAATAAAATTTCTCTGTAAAATCATGTTTTAAAATAAAATATTATTAAATATTTTAATGATATCTTATGAAAAAAATAATCTAAATTGAATTCCCAAGTTTTATTTTTCATCCCATTGTCTAATTTAGACATATCAAACAAGAGAAAAAAAATCATTGGAAAGTTATATGTCTCGAACAAGTTTTCTGATTTCATCAAAAGTTAATATTAATTTCTCTTTATGGATGTACCTACATAGAACGAGGTACTTATTTTTAAAAAACCTTGATAATCAATTGATAATTGATTCAAACTTTCAGTTTTTTTTAAACTATAGAACGTAGGTAGTTATGGTATATTATAACTGATATATCTTGGTCCCTTAGATCGCGATTGTTACCAGATGACATATCGAAAAAAAAACGAAAAAATCTGAATAATCTATCCTTAAAGAAAAATTATTCTTTTGAATCTGAGAATTGAAGCGTGATAAAGATTATTTTATTGTCTTAAATCCTTTTCATCAGGACCTTTGGGCTTTAATAATGGGTTTCCTTTCCATTAGCGACTAAAATATTTTAAAACCAAAAGAGCTGTTTGAAATATATTAATCACTTAAGTTTATATTTCCAAAATATATCAAATCTACCCGAAAGAATTTTTTAGGTGGCTGTGTTTATAAGGTTTTTTTTCTAAAATATACGAGTATATAAACGTGTCAGGGCAATAATGTGTTAAAGAATACCGTGCTGAATAAGAGTTACCTGTATTATTGATTATTTTAATTTAATTTTGATGGATTTTCTTGGTATTAGAACTAAAATGGTAATTTCAAAACGTGAAATAATTTTGGAAACTTAAGAATGCTTTTGTTTTATTTTACATTTACGTTTTTCTTTTTACTTAAGGAATGGCTTTTCTTAAAATGATTTTTTTAAAGTAATTTTATAATATATACTGCAAAAGATCAAGAAATTTTAGAATTCAAAATTAACTCATTATATCCGGTTCAACTGAAGGAACTGGATTTTTCAAATTAAATTTAACCCTTCAGGTATGAATTGAATATTATCAAAAAAATTCACATGTAATTATTTTTCTAATTACATTTATTTTAAGTGGTCCTATTCTAATTAACGTCTCCTATAATTATACCAATTCATCTCGTCTACACCATTCATCAACATCGTTTATTATATCTCACGACATTTGATGGATCAGAATTTACAGCATAATTTTGTATATTACGAGTATTTGATCAGGGTATTAAAATACTCCATGCTATAGTTATATCAAGTTTGTGCTTGGTGATTTGGTGTTCGTTGTATAACGCTGATCTAATTTATGTCAAAACCAATACTGTTTCAGTAAAACATTCAAAAATATAATAATTGTTTGTGATGGTGCTCTACAAGAGCTCATAAAAAATATTTTTTTAAATATGTGTTTTTTATTGTTTAATATTGTTGAAACTTAGTCACTAACTATCACATCTCCGCAAGGTTAGGTACAGAGAATAGAACAGCACACCACTATTATAACAGTAATTGCAAACGATCTTTGACTCTTAGATATGCATGTCTTTATACATACCCGCCGATTATTCTGACTCATGATCTGCCCTCATTTGATTATTTGAAGTAATTGACGATTCCACTTACATATTTAATACATATTTAATTAATGATCAAGATCTGATGCGGTGTGTGTGAATATTATGTTTATTTAATAATTATTAATATCGTAGTCGTACAGGAGAAAGTGACCAACTGACAAAACGTAAAATGTTCAGGAGGGCCATTTAAGTCACCTTTGCTTGGCAAGAAATGTTTTCCTCGCTCTCACTCTGCATCTTTTTCCTTATGTTACTCATTTTTATGATATTCTCCTTCATTCATTTGATAAACATCCCAAAGCCATCTCAACACACCTTGCTTAATTTTATCGATCATGGTTTTCTCAACTTTGCATTCTTTCCTTTTCGAACATCTATCGTACATCATTTCACCGCACATTCGTCTGAAAGATCGCATTTCAAATGCATACTTTCATCATTTTTTTACCAACATTATGCTTGACCTCCATACATTAGAGTTGGAAGCAGGACATTTGTTATAAGTTTCTATTATACTTTTTTAAGATATTTTACACATATGAGTTAATTCAAGGTTGCTTTCTTAAGACAATTATTTGTTTTTCATAAATGAACTGATTTTAGATTAGAAAGACTCTTGTTTATATAGAACCAAAGTTGAGACATTATTTTTTATTTTTAATCACCCGAAATGATTTCTCACGACATATTTTCATAATGAAAAAACTCCACGTCAAGAAATGGTCTACTGGACACTTTTCTGTATATATTTTCAAAATTAAAAAAAAATATATTTGAAACACAAATATTTCGTTAAAAAAGGAAAAATGTGGAGCAAAGTGGAGATAGAATCTAGAGCATTTGAATAGCGAGTCAACGATACTAACCTCGAGATATAACCCGACTCAGCTTGGTATTTAAAAAAAGCTCAATTATTCTGAACTCTATCACTGGGTATAGATAAGAAACGTATCGACTTCTTTATGTCAAACCGACGTTACTACAAAATCAATATCAGTTTCATACCCCATAAAATACCATGCCGTTCGTAGTATTGTACAAAGTAAAAAACGTTTTCCATATATGAATAAAGTATACAATTTTACGATCCATGAAACTCGTTTTTATTCTGTAGTTTCATTTTTAAGTCGAAATATAAATATTCTAAAATCTAACACCCAAACCACGGCTCTATCACATCAATGATATGCAACTCAGGTACGAAGAAGTTAGTAATCATGGTTCTGTAGCGCTCTCTATTGGCCGTAACATTCTAACAGGCATCACCTTTTAAAAAATAAATCTGCCCAAAAAACCTGCCCAAAAAACCTGCCCAAAAAACCTGCCCATAAAACACACCAAACAGTGACTTTTAATAGATGTAAGGGCGTCTCGACAAATACTTTTAAGCTTTCTTTGCACATTTAATTAAAAATGTGCCTCATCGGTGAACAAAATAAATGCGTTGATAAAGAGGATCAAGCTGAATATTATATTCGGCCCATTCACCGAACCTACGACACGCATAATGCTCATTCTGTCTACTCATGATGAAATGGAAAAATGTACTGACTACAAATCAACAGTCATCTGTCAAATTGACAGTCTATAGAAACAATGTTACAAATTATAATAATAATAAAAAACACCTTATGCCTTTCGTTTTCAAACTCATCATAAAATGCGTACGAAAAACAATTGTAAAATATACAAAAGTTTTCACGCTTTTAAAACAAATTTGCATATACTCCTTATTGTTACACTACATTTATGTCACATATTTACCAGCCATTGTAAGAACCTTAATTATAATATACCCATACCCATGTGACAATTAAGGGTCTACAAAAGCAAGGCTTTTATTTCAGGACCTTTTGAGACTCGTTTGGAGTCCCTCTTGACCAATTCGGGACCCTTCAAGGCCTTTTGAGGTATTCTGAAAGATGTATCTACATGTTTACGGCAGTGAGTTAAAGTCTCTGAATATAGGGTAGATTCAATAATTAATAATATAAAAATTATTTTATACATTTCGCTCACTCCTTTCAACAACGTCATAAATCAAAAAACTTGATTTTTCAGGAGATCGTTTTAAAAGTTCATAAATATAATGAAATGTATTAAAAATAAATATCAAGCCACTTATTGAACATTTTACTGTGCATTAGATATTTTGAGGTAAAACCTATTTAGTTTAAAATATGCCGCTTTTGCTGGGGTATAGTACATTTCTTGGCATTCCGAAAACATGCACAACTGAAAATTGTCAATCTTTGATATATGATGTTGAAAGGAGTGAGCGATTTGAACAAATTTAGCAAGTATTTCTGGGGCATATCAGAGTGCTTATCAAATTATTTCATTTTTGAATTTAAACAATTCGTGCATTTGTGCGAATGCAAATCATTTCTATGGCAAATGTATTGTAATATAAATAAGTATTACATTGTAAGATGCCACACCTTTCCAGCGGTTCTATATGGTGTCAAAACCTGGTCTCTCGACCCAAAAAAAATCGGTTTTATTTTTTTTACTATAT
This sequence comes from Brachycentrus maculatus, assembly GCF_059751285.1. Classification (NCBI taxonomy): domain Eukaryota; kingdom Metazoa; phylum Arthropoda; class Insecta; order Trichoptera; family Brachycentridae; genus Brachycentrus; species Brachycentrus maculatus. Next base: position 2,372,623 of record NW_028281020.1, on the reverse strand, counting down.
TTTATTTGTTACTTATCCCTGAAAGCTAAAGTGGCAGTACACAGCGGAGTCCTGGTTCCAACCCAAATGTATGGAAGTGAAATTAGGAGTTGATAAAAAGAGGATGAAAGTAGACTTAATGCAGTTGAAATGCGATCTCTTAGTAAGAAATAAGAAAGGGATGCAAAGCTGATAATAAAGGAATGCAAAGTATTATCGATAAAATTAAGAAAGGTGTGCTCAGATGATTTGGATATGTGGAACGAATAAGTGAGGAAAAAACTGTAATACAAATTTATCAAGCGAACGTAGTTGAAAAAAGGAGCAGAGGAAGAACGAGGAAAACGTGATACGATCAGGTATATCAAAACTTGAATGCGGTCAGGTTACGAGTCGAAGCGAGTATGTATGAGGATATGCATGAATGTGGAAGAGGCATAGAATGTTTGCAAAGACAGAGAGGTTGAGTGTCTTATTCTCATTGCCTACCCCTGTTATGGTTAGTATTATTTTCAGTTAAAATGCTTGGTAATGTTTCTCCATGTCACTTTGAAGAGTAAACAAACAATTTCCATTCCCCGACCGCGTTTAGACAAGGCTTAGTACATTGTCTTAGATAAACGCTACTCTTTGGTTAGATCACATCATGTTTGATGTCAGCCAAAATCCTTATTGTAATGTATAATTCAGTGAACACGCGATCCTTTGGGTAAATAATAGTACGTCCAGGCTTTCCACCCCCCGGGGTGGTACAGGTGCCAGGGTTGACAGGTACAACTGTTTGTTTCATCCTACCGCAAAACAATGGTCATAACAGGTGGTGAGCATGATGAATCGCGTACTTCTATTGTAACTGCCATTGTGTTGCAAATTTATTCGCACATTTAAAAAAATATATATGACCTTTGTACATTGGTTGTGATACATTATTACACACAACATTTTGGATGTTTCCAAATCCTTGTTCACAGATCTGGGAAACTCAACTTGAGTAGAGTGTTTTTAAGAAGTAAAATAACAAATACTATGGACGTCTGGGTATTTATTCTCAAAATGTATGTATAAAATTTAAATTTGTAATTGAAAAAATAAATTAAAATTAAAATTAAATAAAATGTATAATTATATATATAAACGAAATAATAAATAAGAATAAAAAAACACATACGATGTCTAAACAATAATAACTTCTCCGAATTTGCCAGTCACCTCATAGATTAAAAACACGTCTTCAAAAAAGACACAGGAGTAAAAATATTAAACACTTATAATAAAGGGTTAAAAATTAAAATAAAATGAATAAAATAATATCGAAATTTTATATATTCGGAAAGCACTTAAAAATAATATTCCTTTAATTAACAACCAAATAAATTTTACTTATAGTCCATTATTTGATTCAACATCGGTTAAGCAAGATTCGTCAATATCCAATTCAGACCCCGCCCACTCCTTTCATCCTACGAGTATTAAAGCTGGATTATTAATATGTTTAATCCTAGTGCATGTTTAATCTCGGCTCGTAACGCATGTTTGTTTGAAATATTTAGTGCATGTTGGTCTTCGGGTCTATCAAAAATCGCATGTTAAACATTTTGTGTAGTTTTAAGTGTGTAATTGATGCTATGATGGTGGAGGGTGGTATTGTTTGTATGCTGTGATAGTAATTATCCTGACGAAGAGACGGGTACGTCTCGCAACCGGTAGACATAAAAATCTCGGTGAGTGGCTATATACTAATATTGTTAATATTTTTGTAAAAAAAAATAAGTAAAGGAAAATTAAATCACGTTTTCAGGCATCTTCTAGTGTGTAAAATAATTTGGTAAGGATTTTGCATTCATTTTGAAATAAAATTGTCTTAGGTTAGTAAAAATTTATTAAACCATTGATTCTGCCGCTCACTCACACATGAAGTGACGTATGTATCATATTAAAATATATATATGTATATATATATATATATATATATATATATATATATATATATATATATATATATATATATATATATATATATATATATATAACGAGTAAATGGTAAATGCTACAAGTGTATAAAGTAATCACTTAAACCAGCCAATGACAGATCATAAGCCTTATGTCTATAAGATGTCAAAATGAATATATTATTTTATTCAGAAAAGGTAAGCACGTGTAGATATACACTCATTTTTACGCATCTATTTTTGTTACCAGTAAATCACTGTTTTCTTTACTTTTTTAGTCTATCCCCTCCGGGCTATAATTTCTTGTCGGCAGATGGAAAAATTCTCATAATGTCTCCTCATAGACGAAATGGAAGAATAAACGGTTTGTGACCCATCATTGCATAGTTTAAGTAATTACTTTAAATAGTTTGTAATATTCACCATTCTTGTAATTATTGACAACTATGTGACTCGAAATTTGATAAGTTGATATATACTCGATTTATTTATTGATTTGCCATTTATTTTGTAGAATGACAAAATGATTATTTTTTCAATAAATAAACACTTGTTTAATACCACTCAATGAGTTTTATTGCATTACACGTGACTAGTTTCGAAAACTACCAGTTTTACTTTTCACCTGAAAATGAAAACATATGTTAGTTTTCGAAACTAGTCATGTGTGATGAAATAAAACTCATCAGGTGGTATTATAAAAGTGTTATTTTTTTAAATAGTTGATACATATGTTACTACTGATATACTATATGAGTTACCTTTTTCAAGATAAATTTCATAGACGATAAATATTATCATATATGTTTGTGAATTATCATTTGCACAAATGCACATAAGATAGTTTTTCGAAATATTTCATTATCTACAATAGGAATCCTTCTATAATCCTACATGTTTTCATTTATATACACACACAAAATCAAGGTACATAAATATATATTACGTTGAGGATATACCTTATTTTTTGCCCTATGCAAAAATCTCTTAATATTATTATATAAAGAGATTTCTGGCGTAGAGAATGAATCACGGATACCTCGTATAATAAATATGTCCTTAGAAATAAATAGGAGTAAAACGATTTCGGTCTTTTTTCTATTTCCATCTTATACAATTCGCATTCTTTTAAAATGAGCATTTCATATTGAAGGTTTGTGAATAACATGTTTTTTCAAATCACATAAAATATTTATGGATAAAATAACATTATCATAAGTATTTTGTATTTAATTAAGTTTTGGTTACTTTTTAACTCAGCTCTATACTTTATTTTTTTATTATTATAAATTTACTTCACTATTCACTCTCAATTTACGTTTTTACCAACCTATTAAAGTTTTTTTCTTTTGAAAAACGTTACGTGAGTTATCCAACATATTGCAAAATTAAACAAAAAGTAAAATGTTATTAAAGCTGAATAGATTGATGTTGGAAAGGTTAAAGGCGTGGTTTAACTATGGACGCATGATTTTTCATACAGTACGAATACTACTTTTAAGTATAAATGGCGTTTAAGGGATAGTGTTAAAATTATTAATTACTAATATTTTAGTAGTTTATTCATCATATCGTCCAAAACGTATCTACGATATTGTAATGGTAAAAATGAATATTTATGTAATTGTAATTCAAGCATTCATTCATTTAGTATGAAAATGGATATAAACTTTTTAATGGATTACGTAAATTATCAATTAAAATTTAAGAAACAGATTTTTCCTGATTTTTATAATTTCTTGATAATGTTTTACTTTTTTTCAATTATGAGTTTTTTTGTAAAATGTACGATTACACAAATTTTTCATTTTTAAATCAGAGATATAATTTATTCACATATTTCAATGATATAATTGTGATTTTTACTAATGTCGATTAGTTTTATAACACGCTTCATTTTATTGAAATAAACAAAAAGCACTGTGTCCAAAATCATTTAAAATATTTTTTATTTATCGATGTATTAATGTTAATTATATTTCAGAATGTATGTTAATACTATAATTATGTTCAAAATCCAGAAACCTTTGATTAATTATTTCATTTCATTGAAATAAACATAAAAATTATGTAGAAAATTCCTTAAAATATATTTTTATTTATCGATGTATTAAAAAACTCATCAAATTTTTAAATCGCACAAAAAACAATTAATTTACTACATGATGAAAATTAATATTAAAATTAATGTCACAAAATGACAATAAATTTAATTCATTAAAAAAAGTCTCCATTTAAAAATTTTCTTTGAAAATCTTCTAGAAAATAAACCTAATAAATTAATTTTAATCGTCAAAATCACTTGGAAAACAATTTTTCCAGCGTTTTTATTATATTTGTAAAAATGTTAAAAATTACAACAAAATCAAAAATTAATCTCACAATATAATATTGAATTTAATTTATCAATAAATTTTCTTTTTATTCAAAAATCTACTAGAAAACGATCTCAACACCTTAATAAAAATTAAAAATTAAAATAACTTGGATTTTTATAAGATTTTTTTTGGTGATTTTATTTTATTCATAAATTTTTTAAATCAAAATATAAATTATCTCACAGAATAATATTGTATTTTATTAATTAATATATCCTAAACAATCCCTTAACTTCGAAAATCTTCTTTTAAATAAATCTAACACTTTACATTAACACTTTAATTAAAAAAAACCTTGGAAAAAATCACTTGGAAAACAAATTTTCAGTTATTTTATAATATTCATGAAATTTTAAAAAAAATACACAACACAAAATAATACAGGGTTAAATTAATTATTAAACTTACCCTTTTCTTCGAAAATCTTCTACAAAACGAACTCAACACTTTGATTTTTTAAAAAACCTTTAAATCACTTAGAAAACAATTTTCAGTGGTTTTGCTATATTCATCAAATTATTTAAGTTTTTTTTTAACTTCACCTAGTTATCAAACGCACGTCTAACTCAATTCGATCCACCGCTCGCTCCAAGGGTTCACTGGGCACTCGTCATCGTCGGTCAGCCGGCGGCCGGTCGCCGGTGCAGGCGGGCAGATGCACACATGGGCTGGTCGCGGCCTGCGCCACGGTGACGGCTAGCGGGTAACGAGTGAGGCCGTACACTCGGGGCAGGCCCGGCGCCGAGCGCCGAGCCGCCCGCTCCGCCCCGCGCGCGGAGTGGGGACTCCCGGGGAAGCGAGCGGCGGGAGGCTGCCTAGAGGGATATTTGAAACATTCACTCTTTGGCGAATTAACGGGGAAAATCATATACAACAATGGTCGCAGATTAGTTTGCCTTATAGAAATAATTATTGACAGGGGTAGGAACTGAAAAAACATGTTGGTAAAAATAATAAAAAGTATTTTCGAACATGCCAAACATTCTAAATACCGCAGAATTGAACTGGTTTATGAGTGTTTTAACAACTGTTCTAAAATAATAAAACAGGGAATATCTAATAAAATATTAGAAATATCGAGAAGAGCTAGTACGCACAGTGGCACATAATAACTTCTAATTACCTTATTTTTACAGTCAATAAAAAATATGAAGCTCTAGTAAATGTAAATGTACCTACCTAGTAAAGGATTTTAACCCACGGGTTTCTGAAAGTGAGAGAAAGTGTTGTAGCTATGTACGTACTTGTATAATACAGATACGTTGGTCAAAGGTAGGAATACGTAATTCAAATGATTTTTGGAAGACTACTAGTTCGTTCATTCACAGCATTTATTCTTAAACAAACTAACGGAAACAACTTTTTTGACATCTCAACAAAGATGAAGAAGAATATGGAAGTCTGGGCATTTAAGGGGCTGAAGGAGCTTTCATCTTCCAGTAAGCGATGATATTTTGTGCGTATACGAGTATGCTATAACAAGTCCTTTTATAACATATTGCAAAGTCAGAATCTTGTAGAATCTCACAAATCATAATCTTGATTCTAATAAACTCTCCTTCTTATGGATATGGATTGTTTATGATTTTTTTCTTTGAACGTTTGCAAATTGTTGTATTTAGCATTTGCAATTTGTCTTTGAACATTAAAATATAATATAAACATTAATTTACAAGATTTTGAGTGTGTCCAAATACTCTTTCACAAATCTGGATTATCTCCAATTATAGGAGTATTTTTCATACTATTTATGACATCTCATCAAAGATGAAGAAGAATATGGGAGTCTGGGCATTTACAGAGCTTATGATCGTTTTAGGCTTGGTTAAGTGCTCACTTTCCATATATAATATATGAACCAATTCAGAAACATTGTTATTGAATCACTAGAACTTCACTAGAGACATGTATTGGTGAGATGAAAAGAAGCTTTGAATTTTCAGAAGACTACTAGTTCATTCGCAGCATTAATTTTTAAACAAACTAAAGGAAAAAAAAACTATTTGTACATCTCAACAAAGATAAAGAAGAATTTAAGAGTCTGGGCATTTACAGAGCTTATGGTCGTCTAAGGCTTGGTTAAGTGCTCACTTTACACACGTGTGACATTCACCAATTCTACGCATGATTGACAACAACACTACTCAAATTCTTGAATCTTTTTGGAACTACTTCTACATCTCATAATGTTATAGATAAAATATTTTTTTGCTACGGAATTCAAATAAATTTTTAAAAGAAAAATCTATGAGACTCTATTTTCGTATTTATTATCTCCTTGCTCCTTACTCTTCTTATTATTATCCTTACGCTTACTAACTTATGGTGCATAGGACACTACATGGAATAAAGACACTGTTCTTTGATCATTTTTTGCGTGAGAAAAAGGTGATCATTACTGTGCTTCAGATACTAGTCCAGGATAATTTTCCATAAACATCGGAGGGAAAATCACAAATTTGATTATATTATGTAATTATTTTGATACCCTCGATAATTGAACTCGAAGTCTCCATCATGTTAGATAAACCCGGTAATCATAACACAACAAAGGCTGACAAAAAATTGTTTTGATATTTTTTTCATAACTAACTGCTGACATTCTATTAATTTGTTTGTGTATCGTTTTTTACACGCTTGTCCGAATATGGTAGAGAAAGGAAGGAATAACTTGAAATATATATTTAATTTTCCTTGCAATTGGCAAAATCGAACCGGCGACGCCATTTTCGCAATCAACGGTTAACTCAACTATGCCACACCGTCTTTAATTATTATTCACATATGATTCTACAAGGCATTTTTATTTATTTGTATTCATCGCTTTGTGTTTAAACCGCGAGTATATATTTTATTGTAAATAGGACAACAGAAAAATATAAAATATTTTCAAAGGTTTCAAAGTAAATCATTTACAACAACAAATTAAAGATAACATTTTGAACTCATATATGTATATTCCCTACTATTTATAAAAACATAGAAACTAAAAAACCTCGAATAAAACGTGTTTTTTAATTCACGGGCAAAATGGTACGAAACTTATAAAAGCATCACTCAAATCATCCAATGACAAGTAATAAGCTCTGTTGATGCCTGGACTACCATATTTTTTTCTCAAATAAAATCTTGATTATGTTCAGATTTTTTGTTTTTATTTGTTTTGAGCGTACAATTAAAATAATATATAAACAAAATATACGGTAAATTAAAATATGTTAACAATTATGTAAGTGGTTATATAAAATATAAGCATATGTACACAATTTTTGTGGAATATCTTAACAACGAAATTAAATTTTGACAACATAATTAAATTTTATAATTAAATTAATTCTTCTGACATTTGAACTGTACGAAAAAATAAACTTGTAGAATTATCTTTGGAAAGCTCATTTACGTTGCCTTTTGAACCGTTTTATACTACGTATCTTCATGTTTGTAATGTCATCATTATATTTAAAGAAAAATAAATATCTTTGAGAAAACAGAAAAAAATACATAAATATTTAGAAAATGGGAAGAAAATATTTTATTAACTATTTTAAAATACCTTTTTGTAAATTTCTCAGTGATATAAAAGTCATTTATTTTATGATAAAAGGATTAATACAAATATATTCACCCTGTTTTTTCCTGATCATCCTACACTCTTTGATTTAAACAAAATAATAAATGAAATAACACGTTAATGTGCTGCAGTTTTGTAATTATTGCTTCTTATTATTGATTAATTATAAGTAATAATAAAAATTGAGAAAAATATATGCGGTGATAATGCGGAAAATTATATATTATTGATAAACCCTAATAAACATATTGCGCTTCTTTATACGCAACAGTTAGTAATCGAATTGTTATTTATTCTTCCTTTATAAAAAATCTTTAATATACTCGAAATAAACATTCAAAATTTTTAATAGAAGTACAAAAATCAACATTTATGTTGGGAAAAATTAAAGATAAGAAAAACTTCAAGATTAAAACACGTTAGTCACTTACATACCATATGTATTACTGGGCTATATATGAGTATTTATCAAGAATTTACCTCCGTAATTAAACTTTATTTAAATGTTGTGTAAAATAAAATGGGTAACGGGTTGTGTAAAATAAAATCCCTTTTGCGTAAAATTTATTTTTATTTCATTTTAACGTAAATATTTTTTTGTGCAAGACTGCAACGTGCACACCTTGCTTTCGAATAATTATAATTAAATTAACCGTGAATCAATACAATTCGATGTTATCCCAAATTGATAATTACACAGATAATTAACTGTGTTTTCATGAAAAACGTATTTTTAAATATCATTGAGAAGAGCAAAAGGCAATTTTATAAAAAAAAAATTATAAAAAAGTAGGGATAAGGATGCAATTGCTAAATTATTATTTAATTTTTAATTATTATTTAAAAGATTCGAGTTTTTTTTTATTTAAACATACAAAATTGTAAATCACTCCAAAATATTTATACATTCTGTTTTATTTGACATCATATTGTAAATAATTATCCAAAACCATCTTATTTTATTTTTTCTTCTAAATAAAAAATAATAAAAGGGATTTAATTTATTTTTTATTTATCTCAGACTTGTAATATAGAAATAACCCACTTTTTACTTTTAACTGATGATATCTAGGTTATATAAAATAAATGCTTAATACCTACAAAGATATTACAAAATTGATTTATGCTTTATTTTCAACGCTATGCAAGGATATTATAAGGTCAAATACAAAGACACAGGTAATAATTGTAACATTCGCTACCAAAATTTGTATTATATATAAATAAATGGGCGGTATTTAATCAGAATACAAGATAAATACTATTCCATATGCAGAAAAAAAGCTTTTGATTTATTGTTTTTCATTATTTTAATGACCACTGTTTAGTTTTTATTTTGCTCTTAAATAAATACTTGCTTTTTTATTAATACACATAAAGGTTTTCTTTCGTATCGTTGAATAATGATCCTTTAACTGATTTGAGTCGGAAATTAAAAATCTGTCACTTAGCATCTCATCCATAGTACTCGACTGTTATGATATTACAAACCTCAGGTATTTTTTTTATGTTGTCATTTAGATAGACTAACAGCGCAAGTATTTTGTACAGGAACCCCTAAAAACTAAAATCACTCTACGTGTTTTTATATTTTCTGAACTCGCATTTTGTTTAAATATCTTGCTTCAAAGTTAATGGATTAGATACATAAATTTATAAATAATATGTTGATGTTCACTTTTTAAAAAATGCAGTGTATTAATTTATATATAAATAAAAATAAAAAAATCACTTGTACAATTTTATTTATAATAAAATCCACATTAACAATTGATCCGGGTTATGTAATTTAAAATTATTTTGCAGCAAGAAAATTGTTCATAAATGCACAGAAAATTCTAATTATGCATTTAATTTAACAAACAATGGCTTACGAGTATATCAGACATTGTTTGCATTTTCAGTATATTCCATTATTTTGCAAGCCAATTTAGCACGGACAATATATAAATTATAATGGAAACGACGCAGTAATATTAAATATTTAACATGAAATACCAAATTCCGCAGTTAATTGTTAACTCATTTGTAAAAAAAAAAGACAACATAATTCACAAATATTGGTGAAAATGCATATTTCATTGATACCAAGTTAATGTGAGGATATACAATTAATAAATTATGATGAATTAGACTCAGCAAAATGGCCTATCGCCATTCCTTATTATTTTTAAGTATAAAATATACAAAGAAAATACACACATTAAAATGGAAACGAGACAACAATATTATCAAATTAGGTTTTAATAACAAATCTCATGCTTTACTTTATTAAAATCAATATTTATACGGAATTTTTCAAATTAACACAGGCAGCGGCCATGGCGTAGTTGGGTAGACTCTCGACTGCGGAATAGACGTCGCAGGTTCGATTGCAAAATATAATCAAGAAAGATTAAATTTCAATTGGTCTGGTTGTTTGTGATGCATTTTTCACATTTATTTATTCTATGCTTACTATCTTACCTAGAGACAAGCCTCTTAAAGTAGAGGCTTTGCGGGTTATTCTTTTTAAAAGAAAAAAGTTTCATTACACTTTCCATTTTTTGTTCGAAAACAAGGTTATAAATATATAATAACTGAAATGAGAAAAAAACTAATTTATCGAATAAGTATGATATAACTAATTATCTGGCATATCATTTACGCAAATTATAAAAAATAACATATTTATTTCAATACGCGCTGTTGTACGTAACTTTTGACGTCCGTGCAAGGTAGAGTGATATTATTTACCGGGCAAGCTCCGCCCACACACCCCCTCTGAGCACCCCCCGGCCGACCTGTACAGGTGCGTTGGCTCGCCCTATTCAAAGCCTCTTTCCGCACAAACAGAATATTATCAACACCCTCTCTTAATTAAATTAACCGAAGGCGTTTTACTTTTCACGATATCATAATTAATACAAATATATATTTAATTTTAAAAAATACTATTCATACAAGCTGCACGTATCCGGGAAGCTTACATTTCGCTGAAAATTTTATACGAGTGGACTTGTTGCTTTTTTTGAATACGTGATTTATTCATAAGGTCGTCCAGTAAATACGGAGTTTCTAAATTATTTCACGTAAACTACAGATGGGAATTCATATTTTTTTTGCAAAAGAATATATTACTTGCGGGTTTTAAAAAATTTATTTAAACATTATCTGTTATATAAGATGTGATTTTGTCCGCCTCCGTGGTGAAATAGTCGGCACGCTCGGCTACCGTACTGGAGGTCTCGGGTTCGATTCCCATGTGGGGTCAAATAAATATGTGTTTTTTTTTCACTCTGATATTTATTCAATATTACCCTGGACTGGTACCTGAAGCAGGGGGCTGATCACCTTTTCTTAGTGTAAATGATCAAGATAACACTGTGTTTATATGATGCAGTGCCCTATGCATCATTGGGAGCGGATAAGGGTAAGAAAAAATGTGAGAAAGTTAATTTTTACTTACAATATTTTGAGAATGAATTACGAATTTTCGTACAAAGATATTTAATATTATTTTTCGGAATTTGCAAATCATATCATGGAAACTAACCACTCATTTGACTCTCATACACTTAAATTATTACACTTTAATACAAATAAAGGTCAAATCATGAATAATTTAGAAAATTTAGAAATATACATAAATTTAAATTCAGATAAAACAAGAATTAATAATATACCGTTTCAAAAAACGTCACCATTATTATCAATGTTTCCTTTTACAAAAAATGTTGTTCCTTAACCCCCCTACCTATATTTATTAACCTATATATACACCTAAATATATTTTTATTCGTTAGTTTTAATTTGTACCAAAAGATGAAAACAATTGTCGTTTTCGAAACTAGTCGTAAATAAAAATAAAACTCAATTCAGTGGATTATTCAAGTGTTTAATTTAATTAAAAGAAAGATATTTTATTTTTAAAAAAAAACTTTGGATTTTTCATTGATGTCATAAACTGCAAAGATACAATTTTATAATTTATTAGAAATAGTTATCTCTCTTGGTTCCTTTACAAATAATACGATTCATCAATTATGTTTTATATTTCCGGTGAGTGGTTATATACTAATTTTATTAACATTTTTGTAAAAAAATAAATGAGTAATTATGTTTTAATTTATGACCAACGTGAAGTACAAAAATAATGAAAAATTGAACATATTCAATTATAAATTTATTTAAACTTCATGTGCAGAAAATAAATAAGCACGTTGGCGGGCTTATTTTAAAATAGCAATATCTTCCAACCAACCAAAAACAGACGAGTGATATTGATAAAAATGTTTAATACCATATATAGCTGTTAGCAATCAGAGGGTAGATAGTACTTGAACAACAAAAAAATATCATAATAAATTAAACTTAAAATTCTTTTAACCCTTATTAGTTATCAATTATAAAACGCTTAAAGGATATGACTGAAACAAGTAAAATATTTATAACTTACATATCTTTTTCAATACAAAAACATGAAAAATGCATTTGAAACAAAAATTATTAGAAATATGTGTGTAACAAATAATAATATTTTCACTCTATGTAAAAAGTTTGTTTTCGTCACTAAGAGAAAAATAATAAAATAAAATAAAGTTTTATCCACTGTGTGATAACAGAGTTTTTACTAAGATTGAAAAGTTAGTTTGTGTTTTCAACCTTTCAGTTCGAGTAATCAGTGAGATTTTTTATTCGATCAATCAAACAACGGCTTGAATTTTAGATTGATTGATGCGTAATACTTTAACGTTTAAGATATACCCATTGAATGTATTCTGAATATTTCATTTATCATTCTTCAGAATTAATTTACATAATTGTGGAAATTTATAACGAAAATATCTCAACGACCTTTTCAACTTCTACTTATTTTATAAAGCACACAAAAAATATTTAAAAATTTTGCATTTTTTATTTGAATGAGAACATTAAATTTTTCAGATTCGAGATTTGATACACATTATTGTCAATGAAATATATATTTTTTCTTATTTTAAAGGAATAACCGGCAAAGCATCTACAGTTTAATAAGGATGAGGAAGGTTAATATAAAAATACGTCACAAACACCCAGATCAATTAAAAAATAATATTTCTTGAATTTATTTGCACTCGGTGGAAATCAAACCCGCGATTGCCAATTTCGCACTCAAGCGTCAACCCAAATACGCCACGGCGTTAGTATTTAGTCAGTCATATTACACATTGTGCGGCGCCTTGAATATGAAAGTTTTATCCTCCCTTACAGAAATTAAGATAAAACGATTTGATGGGTGAAAATTGCAGAATGTGATGAAAGAATCAATCTTACCCTACCTAATTCTCCTGAAATCAAAAAATATAAATGCATTAAGTAAACACAACTGATAATATCACTGTTAACTAGAGTAACCTTCTCTTTTAAAAGAATTTAATATAAAAAAACAACGTGAACCAGTTATTTGTTAAATCTAGTGCAACTGAAACACCCCCAAAACGAAAACCATAACAAGATTTAGTGTTACTATCATGACCTCCTTCAAAGCAATCATTTCTTACCTCATCTTCCGCTGCTACAGCTTTCTATTCTCAGTACGAAAAAGTTTCTTTTTAATTTTTTAGTTGTATTTATTTATCTATATACCATCTTCTACTAATTCTGTAATTATCTCTCTCAAACGTAATGATGACGAATATATTATGTAGATATCCACTTTTATGGACTGATTGAATGCCCAACGAAAGGGTCCTTTAAATAATCTGTAAAGATAGAGAACTGCTAACTACTGTCAAAAAACGAAAAGCCACATACTTTGGCCACAAATTTCATGCAGCAAAATATGCCCTTCTACAACTTTTAGTACAGGGAAAAGTAGAGAGCATATAGGGCTTGGGCGTTAAAGAACATCAAGCTCAAAAATCTTGAACAGTGGTCGGAGGCAGCAACCCTCCTCAGGCTGGCCCAGGTTCGTGTGGATTTTAAGGAGATGGAATCAAACTCCGATAGGAATGGCATGAGAAGAATAAGAAGATATCTTCAATTTTTCAATTCAAACCCTTATCCGCACCCCAATGGTGCATAGGGCACTGCATTATACAAACACAGTGTTATTTTAATCGTTAACACACGAAGGAAAGGTGATCAGCCCTCCGCTTCAGGTACCAGTCCAGGGGAATATTGAATAAATATTAGAGTGAAAAATGCACTTATATTTATTTGACCTGCCCTGGGAATCGAACCCGGGACCTCCAGAACGGTAGATGAGCGTGCTGACCATTACACTACGGAGGCGGACAAGAAGATATCTACTGCACGATATCTACATATTATTTTTATCAGGTACAAAAAGTATTCAATGAATGTGTGTTTTGACATGAGGGATAGGTTCTATTATCATTACCTACCCCTGCGGGGAAGCAGCGTGATGATAAGTTCGATAGTTAGTTTATTTATTTAATGGCTGCCATCGATATAATAAGAAAAAATCTAATGATTTTACAGAATACTATACTATTCTCTTGCTAATCACTTACCTAAATATTATTAGTAGGTGAGCAATCCTTTCACGATCGCCTGGGGTATTTGTGCTACCCTCCACCCCGACCTGTAATTACATTCCTGCAGGTCTGATTGGGAGGGTAATTAGGGCCGTACTCACCCAGCCTATCATTCTGTGATCACTTTACACAGATGTTTAGTAAATATAGCATGAAACTGATATTTTCACTACCAAAGATCTGAATTTTCACCTTAAAATCTCGGTTTAATTTTTTAATAAACTTATTCGAGCCACGTTTGAAATTAAATAAACTCGCTGATGATATATTTTGAAACGACTACTAATTTAAAATCCACTTTAAATATATTTAAAAAAATTATATTAATTTTTATATAAACATTCCATATATCGTAGTCATACAGGAGAAAGTGAACAAATGCATTTTTTTTTTACAAAAACGTGATCATTTACTATTTGACATCCTACAAGCTTAATATTGCCCTGAAAAATCCCAAATCGATTTTAAACTTAAAAGTATAATATATTGGCTTGTAAAAAATGACTAACTACATTGATGTTTATGCTCTTGCCAAGCAAAAGTGATTTAAAGGGCCCTCCTGAACATTTTACGTTTTGTTAGTTGGTCACTTTCTCCTGTACGACTACGATATCTCAATACAAAGAAATATTTTTTTAAACCCTTATATTTCTTCTTCTTTTTCCATGTTCGCTCCTTAGGCGGAGAATATGGCCAAGACGTGACGTCCCCAAGTCTCTCTGTCACGCGCCATCTCATTGGCTTCCTCCTAGGTCAGTCCGGCATTTCGAAGTTCCGCGTAGAGTATAGTCGGTGAATAATCGTCAGCGGTCTTCCGGGGCGACGGAATCCTCGGGGTTGGAAGAAGTGACATGTGGAGCTTATGTTCTCAGTTGGCATTATAAGAACATGTTCCAACCATGTCCATCTTCTCCTCTTTAGGACTTCCAGTATGAGAGGCTATTGGGTTCTCCTCCTTACGTCCTTATTCCATACAAAGCTATACCACTTTACATCCATCGCCTCAGGCCCTTATTTTCAAAACTTTCTTTTATTTACAACCTTTATATTTCATGCATTATAGTGCAAGGGGTACTACATCATTATGATGCAGTGTTATCTAGATCATTAATCGCAAAAGACATGGTGATAGGTTATGCGCTTCTTGCTCCAGGGTGATATATAAATATAAGTGTAAAAATTACTTATCACTGTATCTAAGCATTAAAAAAATTTAAACTTCTTTTTGCGAAACATCATTTTACATTGAGATAAATGAGCTCTTCTTCGAAATAATTATACGGTTTTGATAAGAAAAGAGTTATTGAAAAGTAAGTTCAAAAAATATTTAAAAAATATTTTTTTCATCTTTATTCTTAAAAACAAAGAAATATCCAGCAATTTTTTTTAATACAGTTTTACTAAATTTTATTTTTCATTTTGAAATCCACTCATAATAATTTGAAAACAAACATTTACTTTAAAATATTAAACTTAAATTTAAAATTAATCTTTAGGACTCATTAGTTTTTTACTTTCGACTATGTTATCGATTGATATGTTTCTAATAAACGGGAAAATATAAAACTGAAGAACAAAAAATTTCCTAATATTTATAACCCTAAATTAAATGTAAACTTATTCCGTCAAAATTAAACATGTTTTCATGAATAAGTAAAACCGCTTTTGATTAGGTTATTATGTTGATAAAGAACCTACAAATAGGTTTAAACATACTCGTGTGTTCATATTTACGAGCGTGTGTATTTAAGAAAGTATTACCAGAACGGCGTATATTTGTGTTCAGAAACATAAATACAAGGGTCAAATTCGAGGGTTGATTTCTATAGCACCCTTTTAGCGCCGGAAGTTCAATTTTTTCGATAGTCATAACTCATCCTAGCTCCACTGAATGCAGTACCTTCATATATGTGAAAACCAGAAATATTTTCAATAAACACCATACTAAAGAATATTTTTTAAACATGGTAAGTACTTTTTAGTAATGATTGATTCGTACGAAACTACTCTTGATAAACTGAATTTTAATGAAATTACAACATTTTCATCAATAGACTTGGCATTCACTTTGTAATAATATGTATCCATTTTTAATTTGAGTTTTACTTAGGTACCACTTTTTCTTAAAATCTAATGTGACACTTGTTTCAATGTATTCACCCATTTATTCGGTTATTGAAAATGATTTGGAATGCATTAAAACACATGTCATATTAGGTTTTAAGAAAAATTGGTATTAAATTATTATTTATGTTATATTAAAAATGAAATAATAGTAATTTCATGTCATGCAATGATAATATTTCGAGTAAAAAATATTTTAAATTAAATTTTAGAAATTAATAAAAATATTTTTTAAAATTTAAAAAAATTATTTTATATAAATCATAGAGTAAAAAAATCATAGCGTTAAATTACGTTCATGATATTAGTGAAAACATAATTAACACGCTTGGTCGATGGATTCAATCAGTTTATTTTATATCGTAAACCTTTATTTTTAACTTATTGTATTAGTTTTTCAATAAAAAATAAGATCTTTATCAAATATTTGTTTCTATGTATATCATGCAAATGAATTTAAAGTATTTTAAATTCTACAATCAACGATTTGAAAATGACTTATTTTGCACAAAATCTGCACTTTCCGAGGTCTTGTAAAAAAAAGCTTCAAAATTGAACTAAAAGTTTAACGAACCGAAACAGAATTTAATAAATTGGATCGATCTAGAACTGTAGTACGTGTATGTGCTGAATTCGTGA
The DNA here is from genome assembly GCF_059751285.1 of Brachycentrus maculatus. Classification (NCBI taxonomy): domain Eukaryota; kingdom Metazoa; phylum Arthropoda; class Insecta; order Trichoptera; family Brachycentridae; genus Brachycentrus; species Brachycentrus maculatus. Next base: position 2,355,462 of record NW_028281020.1, on the reverse strand, counting down.
GAATCTCACTAATCGAAGCTGTGTTATGGTTTGCTAGGGTAAATAAAATAAAAATAATGAACGTATGGTCAAGTATCTTTTTCAAAATGAATGAATCAATAATTTTTGGCAAAGATAACCACCCTCCGAAACCTTGAGTGATTCAATTATCTAAATAGCTTGAAAAAAAATGCTTTAAATCCTTCATATTTTATCCAACGTTCAGGTAACTTGGTTTGCGATATTCATGAGTTTTGAATATTTAACGAATTTGAGGTTTAACTCAATGTTGTCAAACTGATAACGAATTTATCAAAAATTCATGGACGTTCACAGGTATTTGATACTTTTATTGATCTGTAAAATATCCTTTCCATATTATAAGCTTTTTTCAGAAATCTGAATGTTATGTACAGTAAAACTTAGATATAACAGACAAATTGGAGGGAGGGGGTGTCTATGTAAGCCAAAAATCCCCTGCATAAAAATTAGTTTAAAAAAAATGAAAAAACCTTTTTTTCAATCTATGAACAATCTTTTTCGATATGAAAAAAAAACAATACAAAACACAAACAAAATTATATTTATTATCTCGAGACACTCATCGTGAAGTGACGTTGCTGTTTGATATCGACGCGCCTGCTTTCGGTAATCTTGCTTTGAAAAAGGAATCAAGTTTTGTTTGCACTTTTGATATTTGCTGGGTTTTTTTATATAATCAAGTATCTAAATTTACGATAGTGCGTATAGTATATTCGAACTTCGTTATCTGTCCATTATATCCAAATCCCTTTAAATAGGGGTCCATTATATTGAGGCTTTATTGTACATTTAAGGGGATTGTGACATCAAGCTTGTGTATTTTCAAGACAAACAAGTCGTCTTGATGTCTGTATTATTATTATCAGCTTCCAATATTTGTTTTGAAAGGTTAGTTAAACCTAGACTTGTATGAGATACGAACATTTCATATTACCATGTAAACTTCTTACTTATTGTTTTACCCGCCTCAGTCTCCATAAAGTCGTAATTCAAATATACAATGATGAACAATAGAATAGTGACACTTTCAAATGTAATCAAAAGTCAATTTATCAAAGAGAAAACATCTCATTTGTAATGTGTTGTGGTTTGTAATGTGTTTGTTGCTATTTGGATGATAATTGATATTTAACTAACTAACCATCACGCCGCTTCCCCGCAGGGGTAGGCAGAGAGAATCGAACGCCACACCACTCTGTCTTTGCAAACATTCTTTGCCTCTTCTACATTCATGCATCTCCTCATACATACCCGACGATTATTACGACTCCTGACCCGGCCGCTTTCAAGTATTTGACATACCTGATTGTGCCAAGTTTTCCTCGGTCGTCCTCTGCTTCTTTTTCCAACTACATTCGCTCCATAAATTTGTTTAACCGTTCTTTCTTCACTCATACGCTCCACATGTCCAAACCATCTCAACACACCTTTCTTAATTTTGTCGATAATGCTTATCTCAGCCTTACATTCTTTCCTTATATCATCATTCGAACATCTATCAAACATCGTTTTGCCACACATTCGTCTGAGGGTAATTCACATTCGTAATTGATATTTTGTTTCAGAAAATAACCTTTCTTTTGTTGTTAATTGATTTGCATTTACTATGTTAATTATCGTAATTTTTTATTGAATAATAAAAATGGAGACATATAACTACATAATTGCTGAATCAATTAATGAAATATAAAGAATACTTTGCAGACTATGGAATAAATCACCCATCAAAAAACAATAAATCAATTTTTTTCTTCAAACCTTTACTGTTGACCTCCTTTTTTTACTAATGTGTACCTTTTTTCCTGCTTTCGTTTTGTTATATCCTAACTGGAATAATGTAGAAATTATTCAAGTTCTATCTCTGAAAAGTTAAACTAGTTTTTTTTTTGTTTTATTGGTAGATGTTTCTTTAAATTATTTAATGATTCGGCATTAACTTTGTTGAACATCATTATGATTTAAAAAGAGAAATAAAACACTTGAATAAGATAGTATTTTTAGTTTTTAATGTAAACTTATTCAAAACCTTATCATGCATAGGGCACTGCATCATATAAACGCAGTGTTATCTTGATCGTTAACACACGAAGGAAAGGTGGTCAGCCCTCCAATTCAGGTATCATTCCAGGGTAATATTGAATAAATATTAAGGTGAAAAAATTACTTATATTTATAAGACTCCCCTCTGGGAATCGAACCCGGGACTTCCAGAACGGTAGCCGAGCGGACAATGTAAACTACAAGTAACTAATACGAAAATACAAACATATGCTGGGTTTAAACTTATTGATGAGAACATTTGTAGTTCTCGAAGCAAGTCGTGTTTAGATTAAAAAACTCAAAAATAGTCCTTTGAGCATTTTTTACATAAAAAAGTCTGCCAATTTAATAATTCTTAACCTCCTCATTATTGTATATGTAACATTACAAGTCGCACCATATGACGATGTCAGTAAAAAGGACACCCGGTCACTGGTTAAATAAAATAAATATGGAAATACCCATAAAGTCCTTGTTCCATAATATAAAATGTAGTTTCACTAAGAAATCTCAGTACAAAATAAAATCAAAATATTATCGGGGCCAAGTATTCGTTAAGTCAAAACGATATTTTCTCCAAATCCAACATTTACGTAAATAACATTATCCGTAAATGATTTTTTTTCTTGAAACATCATTTTGCATTGAAAAAAAAAGTTTTTCTTGGAAATGATTATAAAGTTTTGAAAAGAAAACAGTTATTAAAAGGTAAGGAGTTTAAAAAAAATTATATAAAAATATTTTTACCATATATATTCTTAAAAACAAAGAAATATACAACAAACTATTTTTTTTAAATACACTGTTACTAAATTTGATTACTACCTATTGTCAATATTACGTAATATAGATTAAACTAATTTAAAATAAATAAATAAAATAATAATACATACTTTTGGGTAGTACTGTAGTCAACATATTTTTAAATACAGTGTTACTAAGTTTGATTACTACCTATTGTCAATATTACGTAATATAGATTAAACTAATTTAAAATAAATAAATAAAATAATAATACATACTTTTGGGTAGTACTGTAGTCAACATATTTTTAAATACAGTGTTACTAAATTTGATTACTACCTATTGTCAATATTACGTAATATAGATTAAACTAATTTAAAATAAATAAATAAAATAATAATACATACTTTTGGGTAGTACTGTAGTCAACATATTTTTAAATACAGTGTTACTAAGTTTGATTACTACCTATTGTCAATATTACGTAATATAGATTAAACTAATTTAAAATAAATAAATAAAATAATAATACATACTTTTGGGTAGTACTGTAGTCAATATATTTTTAAATACAGTGTTACTAAATTTGATTACTACCTATTGTCAATATTACGTAATATAGATTAAACTAATTTAAAATAAATAAATAAAATAATAATACATACTTTTGGGTAGTACTGTAGTCAACATATTTTTAAATACAGTGTTACTAAATTTGATGACTAGGTATTGTCAATACTACTTAGTATAATAAAAATAAAAATAAAACCCTTATCCGCAGCCCAATGGTGCATAGGGCACTGCGTCATATAAACGCAGTGTTATCTTGATCGTTTACACATGAAGGAAAGGTGATCAGCCCTCCGCTTCAGGTATCATCCCAGGGTAATATTGAAAAAATATTACAGTGAAAAAATCACTCATATTTATTTTACCCCCCCTGGGAATCGAACCCGGGACCTCCAGAACGATAGTTGAGCGTGCTGACCATTACACTACGGAGGCGGACTTATATAGATTAAACAAAATTAAAATAAATAAATAAAATAATAATACATACTTTTGGGTAGTACTGTAGTCACATTATTGGTTTAACCTTCGTCTGGATAGATTTTGGTTAGGATTTACTTTACTGGTTTATTAAAACGTTCCATTCTTTGATTGGGTTAGTTTAATCTGATAGAGGAAGACAGAGAATAACTTGGCATGAGCAAGTATTCCAAATATTTTAATGTCGTAGGATCGTAAAGGTCAGAATAATCGGTGGATATGAATGAGAAGGATTTGTCCGGCTCCGTGGTGTAGTGGTCAGCGCGTTTGGCTACCGTGCTGGAGGTCCCGAGTTCAATTCCCAAGGGATTTAAAATAAATATGAGTGATTCTCAAACTCGTATTTATTTAATATCACCGTGTACTGGTACAAGGGCTGATCACCTTCCCATCATGCAATTTACAATCAAATTAACACTGCGTCGCTGCAAAGCAGTGCCCTATGCAGTATTGGGTGCTGATAAGGGTTAAAAATGTATGGGGAGATGCATGACTGTGGAGGAGGCGAAGGTTTTCCAGGACAGAGTAGTTTGGTGTTCTATTCTCTCTGCGTACTCCTGTACAGAAGTGGCATAATGGTAATTTTTTATCATTATTTACTTGTTTTGCTTCTCCGTAGTGTAATGGCCAGCACGCTCGGATACCGTCAATCTGGAGGTCCCGGGTTCGATTCCCAGGGAGAAGTCAAATAAACTAATGTGATTGCTTTCATTCTAATATTTATTCAATATTACCCTGGACTGGTACCTGAAGCGGAGGGCTGATCACCTTCTCTTTATATGTTAACGATCAAGATAACACTGTGTTTAAATGATTCAGTGCCCTATGCACCATTGAGGTACGGATAAGGGTCTAATGATGTGTTGCTTCTGAGTTTTTTTTTTAAAGAGAAATATTTGTGTTATTTACACAAATATTTCAATTTCATACCATTTCTGTGAGCCTAAGCGGCTCATTATTAGAAATAGGTATCAAATTGTGGTAGAGTGGATTCGAGCCGAGAAACTCTGACTTTAGAGTCCGCGACACTAACCACGGGACCACAACCCGACGAAGTGAATACAGAAATTCCACCGGGCAAAAAGTGTTTAGTGCGCGATTATTTTCCTGCCAAAAACTACAATAGTACGATACTATGGCATTTTCATAGGCAATTACATTCAATTTACGCCATAGTCGCCCAAATGAACTCACTGGCGGAGGTAATTCTGTTTCAATTTGGACTGCACTTGGTAGTAGTCGAGTGGCTGTAGGAATAGTCCACCTCCGAACGTCTGGCTAAACTCCAAGCTGGGAGAACCTAAGACGGTTGCCAAGAACCTCCCCATAACTGCATGACACGTCATAAATCTAACGGAGTCTACGATAGGCCTCCTAGCTGATACAGCCTGCAAACTTTAAAAAACTTTGGATATGTTGATCTTTGAAATTACTTCGGATACGCGAATGGCTCTGGAAAATACTTTAACTTTATTCCGTTTTTTTATCTTCACAAAGTTTAGTTCTTTTTTTATTTTTTCGAATGTCTAAAAATTTTTCATGTATGTCATGTATTTAAAATTGCATTGACTTTTAAGTACTCTACAATTCAATCTCATTTTAGGTTATTTCTATTTGCGAGTATATTAACACAAAGATGAGGTAGAATATGCAAGTCTGAGTATTAAAAGGCTTCCAAACTGTCATAAGCTGGTTTAAGAGATCATTTTATACACCTATTTTATTCATCATTCCACCTGCATTTTTTTTCTCAATTATAAGTTGATAGAACGAAGAATAATTGAAAAGATTAGGAAGAGCTCTTTGCGGTGGTATGGACATGTGGAGCAAATGGATAGCGAGAGAATGACTAAGAAAATATATGTGGCGAATGTGAGAGGGAAAACAGAACGTGGACGACCGAAAAAGACTTGGCACGATCAGATCAATCAGAACCTAAAATCTGGCGGTGTCAAAAGTCTGCGTAATCGGAGGGCATGTATGACTAGATGTATGGATGTGAAGGAGGCGAGGAGTGTATGTCAGGACAGAAGAGTGTGGCGTTCCATCCTCTCTGCCTACCCCTGCGTGGAAACGGCGTGATGGTAGTAGTAGTAGTAGTAGTAGTGTAAGTTGATAGGCGTCGTGGGCTAACTGGCCTGTGAAGAGACTACGAATGTACCGATCTCTCTTGTTTGAAAAATGGATTTAAGAAATTCTTAATTAATACTTGAGAAATGCTTAAATTTCTAATTCGACTGTAATTTTTGTAATTAATAATATAATTAAACTAATCTTCTTACAATTTGCTAACCTTCTATTGCCGATTTTTCATTCTGAGGCTTTTCACCTATGTCATCTTTATCCATTTTATTTATTACTCTCCTAAATATCAGGATTCTATTTATTGATTTGGCCTTTAATTTGTAAAATTCCATTTGAATTTATGTATTTATTTTTAAATCAAAGACAGATTTTTGAGTATACTGAGTTTTATTTTATTAAAAATACATAAAAATTAATATTGTGACAATTATTTCAATCTTGATTTTTGTGTGTTTTTAATAAAATAAAACTTAGTAAACTCTCTGTGAAACAATCTGTGTTTGATTTAAAAATTAATTCATAAAATAAGGATTCTAAATAATCACCCTGCCTTCATGTAATTAATTTGATTATTAGTATAATTAATCAAGATAACATTTAATCAATTCGTTGTGGTATCATATGCACCATTAGGTACGGAAGTGTTCAGAAAAACTAAATTGTATTTTAAAGATTTTTCTGACAATCACCCCTCATAATTTCATTAATTCGTCGCGTTCCTCATCACTAATAAACGAAATACTAGTATTTTTCAAAATCTTCTGTTTTCACTTATAAACTTAGACTTGTTATACACCCCCTGACCTTTAACGCATTCCTTCTTCATCCCTATTAAATACCCACCCCCAGAGTAACCTTGGCAGAATTAAGCATACCTAAAGTTATAAAACATGTGTGATTACAAAGTGTACTGGATCTTTTGTAACGAGTATTTGAATATTAATAATGTTTGAATTTGATTCATGTACATATGTGTGCATGTGTGTGTGTTTGGCTCTGCAGTGGAGTAATCGGGGCGTTTGACTACTTTGCTGGAAGTCTCGGGCTCGATCAGAAGATCCGGACTGAGATCTTTGCCTTTATGCAATTAACGATCCAGATAACACTGTGCCTATACGACGCAATGCCGTATGTACCATTGGATACGGAATAGGGTGTTTATTTCATGTAAAAATATTGATAGATATTTAAAAAACTTTTAAATAAGCTTTGTAAGAAAATATAAATATAACATACATATGATTCTAAGCAGTTTTATAATTCAAGATATTTAATAAAATACAATAAAACTTCAATAAAGTTTAAAATTTCATCATGATTAACGAAACCGAAAGCATATTTATAAGTGTTGTATTTAATACCTCAAATATTAATATATTTTTCGAGCTACAAGTCTTTTATAATATACATTAATATGTAAAATCTGGATTATCTCCTTAGTGACTGTTATCAAGATACATCTTACAGGCTCAAAGCAATGTTGCATATATATATAAAATAAGAAAGATTTTCTGCCATTTATTTTACAAGAATCTTAAAAGCAAAAACTTTACTCTTTGTAATTATACAATTTTTCTATTCCATTCAAGTTTCACCAAAATGCTTAATTCAAAATTGGTACGATCAATCAAAAATTCATAGCACTTAAATCTTATTGAAAATCGTACTTTAACTAAAAACTCACAAAAATCTTCCATCTGCTTCTTACTGCTATCTGTAGATTTGAGTATAACAGACTTCATGAATAATGATTACTCGTACCTGCTTCACTCAAGTTCCACTTGATACGATATTGATCCTTTAAGGAAATATTGAGATCATAAGGTTGGATATAACGTACGAGCCCATCAATGCAAATGTAGTACAGGTTTTACATCATATAATATTATACGTTAAACTTATCAATACGCGACGTATATATTAAAAATAATTTATTGAATTTAATAGGACACTAAACAAAGGTTTAATATTTTAAACATTAATTTTTATTTTTTAATATTCCTATCAAAATCAAAACAAAGTTTCTTCTGTCGTCCTTGATTGAAAATACGTCATATTTTTTGTTCATATTTTTTTTTAAATTAGATAATTAACCGCTAAGATAATTTAAGATCGGGGTAACCGCTAGTTCATTTTGCAACTGGAGAGAATCGAGCCCTCGACGCCTATTTCGCATTCAAACTTCTTTCCAACTACGCTGCGACGGGTGTCTTTTTTTTTATATTTTCACATTCATTTTATACGACACCGAGACCGAATTACCTAATATATAAATAATTTAATCTGGGAGAAAAAATTTAAATATCGTAAAATAGATTTTAGTGTTGGCAGAATACACATTATTCTACGGTTACAAAAGGTTGTTATTTTATAATGTAGACATATGTTATTTTAAATACATATAATTTCCTTAAATCCAGAATAATTCTCAAAATAATTCGACTGTTTGGTCTAATAATTACCTCAGTCGTTCTAATTAAAGCTTTTTGGGCTTTTGTTCTCGGGTCGAGAATAGCATCCCCTTTCCCCCTCCGACAATAATACAGCCTAGAAAGACAGAATACAGCGTATGAGTTCAGTATCCGCAATATGTCTTGCCTCCATACAGGAATAGATGAACTGACGTAAACTTCCTGCCATGCAAGTACGTTGCAATTCTCTCTCCGGGAGAATGGCCATCTACAATATATTATGGATTTGTTCCTAAGATAACGGATTTGTTCGGCAAAGAGGAGAGTCGATATATTCAACATACATATGGTACACATCATAATGGCATATCTTCGTATGTGGCAATTACATCGTATACGGTATATACGTATAAAGCTAGAATAGGACAACAAAGGGCTTTATATTATTCATTACCAGGCTTTACGTGTTAAATTGAGGTAGCTATCATCACATCACTAAATTCACGTACAACCTTTATCTCATCTTGATTTGTTTTGACTTATGGGTCTACTCATGATTATACTTTTAAAACTCACACAACAAAAGTGTATTTATGGTATATTCCGTTGTCAATAAAAATACAGTAATTATTTCGACAGTCAGTTTGTGGTAATATCTTTCGATTTTTAATTTACGTTTTACTTGTCAAATACTACTATTTCTTAAAATCTATTGTGACAGGCGCGTATTCCACATTATTCCGCGTACAGTGTTTGAAAATAATGAGGAGTGCATCAAAACGCGTGTTGCAATGGGTTTTTCAAAAAAAATTGTCATTTACCAAGCAAAACTTAAATTTAAAAAAAAACTTGCTTATTTCAACCATCCATATAACCCAAAAAGAATCACGTTAACCTGTGTAAAGTGATCACTAAACCACCCTACGATAGGTCATAAGCCCTGTAAATACCAAGACTTCCATATGTTTCATCATCTATATTACGTTGAAATGTGGATTTTATGTTACTGAATGACTTCGAAGGGTTTGAGTACTAACACTCAAACATATATATTTAGTTTTCTGTAAATGAATGGACAGTAAGCTACAGTCTCGCTTTTCTTTACTGGTATTCAACCCAAGTCGTGCATGAGGAAACACGTCGGAACAATTTTCTCCTCTAAACAATGAAAGCATTTCATCCATAATGACCTACCCTTAAAGTTGTCATTCCTTTAACCGGATGATAGTATTTCATCCTTTTGATACTGATAATTTGCATAAATGTAAAATAATGTGGACCAAGAACACTACCTTGAGGAGCCACTATTTTTTTCTTCAATGCAGTTTTTATGGCTCAAGATTTAGAATGAAGTCATTTGACTTTGCGTATCAAATTTAACATAAAATTACTCATATAATTTTTTGACATCTCATCAAAGATGAAGAAGAATATGGAAGTCTGGGCATTAACGGGGCTGACGACCGTCATAGGCTGGTTTAAGTGATCAATTTACACACGTGTAACATTCACCAATTCTACCCATTATTGACAACCACGCTACATCTTTGATGAGATATTAAAAAATAATGTGAAAAATACTCGTAAAATTGGAGATAATCCAGATTTGTGAACAAGTATTAGGACACACTCAAAATGTTGTTGTTATACAACAGTGAAACAATTTACCATTTAATTTTAATTATTCTCACCGCTGTTTTATTTTAGAAAATATGTGAATGTATGCTCGGTATTCCTGTTTTTATGAATATAATGAAGGTAAATAATGAATTGCAGTGTATTATGTAATTTTTTGGCATTGCATGGCTTTTATAATGATTATCGTAACATAAATTTATTAAAAATGTGATAACATAACAGTATGACGTAAACCTGATTATAAACAATTATTTTTAATAAGTGATCATTTTCACGATAATTATCCGTCTTATGTACAAAATTACCATTCTTATTACAACTCTTAGTTTGAATATTGTATATCTTTTTTTTTTATATTTTCATTTTACGTTTAGTTATTTACTATGACGTAAAAAATGTAGAAAATTTTGCAGGTTTTTTTGTACAATTTAAAATTTAAATTTTATATGTATATTTTTTTTATTCCATTTATTTTGCTTCTCTATACTTCGTGTTGTTTCGTGTCGTTAGGATTCGTTTTGTTTTGTTGTTTTATTTTTTTGTTTGTTTTATTTTTAATTGTTTTACATTCTTATTTTTTATTTTAATGGCTGACTTATATAGTAATCCCCGTTATAAGTCAGGCCAAATTTAGATTTTACATACAATAGAACAAAAAAATACTACTACGTACTTTAATATGCATTTGTACCAATTGTACTTATACTATTCCTTTACTTACTGTATCTCTTTTCTAAGTTTCCTGCTTTGGAAAACGCTCATTACAATTACGCAAATTTAATATAATACTATTCTCATAACTTTATCTCAAATCTCTGATATTCTAATACGAATATTGAAATATCTAGGATACGTGTTGAATTGGAAAAAAATATGTCTATTTTATATCAAAGGAAAGAATGTATTATGAAATACATCCGATGGAGGAATAGAGTATGCGTATAAAATCGAAATAAAATATAATTTGAAGGGATACCTTTGATAGGGTAATGAGGGGCCACAAGGACCCATCATTTCTTCCTTGAAATCCCAGGGAATATCACTGGAATATATCTCTAGAATATTTATCACACATGAGCCGCGTGAAAAATAAGTCCTCGGAGAAAATTGTATCACAAGAGCTTGGAAACAAAAGAAATAAACAATATTTTATTCACACATTTCATTTTGAGGAAATAAAAGGGGAGAAAACTATAAAGGTTTAAACAATGAACGGATGAAAAATGGGTTAAAAATGCAAAAAATACAATTTATTGACCATTTGTATGTATGTTTGCGTAAGTTTATATGTAATCAGAATCAATTTGTATTTTTTTAAATATTCAAGTACTATCTACTCTCTGATTGCAAACACGATGATGGTTTACGCAATATGGCTTCATTAGTTGGGTTGTGGTTCCATGGTAAGTGTTGCTTAAGTCAGAGAGTTTCTCAGTTCGAACCCAATCTACCACAAATTGATACCTATTTCTAATAATGAGCCGCTTAGGCTCACAAAAATAGTATGAAATTGAAATATATTTGTGAAAATAATAAAAACACAAATATTTATCATAAAAATTAAAACAATAAAATTAAAAATAAAATAAAATAAAATTATGGACGATGATATAATGAAATAAAACAATTAAGAAAAAAAAATGGAGATTTTTCGCTTATTTTGATACTAAAATATTTTCTGTAATTCACTTGAACGTAGAACTTTCATTAAAAGAAATTTGTATATTTCGTAGTACTTCTTTCCTTTTACTAAAAAAATAATATAATTCTTCCTCAGCATACTTAAATTTACAACATAGTTCATATTTTTTGTGTACTATGTATTTCTTGTACTCGTGGATTTTTTTAAATCGTGGTACGTGTACCACCCTCCTTTACCCGATTAAAAAAAAAACATTTTGTCGTTTACTATTATTCACGAGTTAAAAAAATTAAGTATGGCGGTTGTCAATTATGTGTAGAATGGTAAATAGGGTTTAATAAGAAAGAAGAAGTCAAAGAAGAGACCAATAAATATTTTCGGTTATCATAAAATTGACAATATTTATTTATACATTAAAACATCTCAATACAGGCAGGAATCCAAATCCACACCCAAGTATCCACCCTTTTTCTGAACTAGAATTTTGGTCATAATTTCTTTCGGTCGCATTTAAATGATGAAAAATGTAAAATTATCAAAATGTAATTTTGTTTTAAAATCACTATTAATTTATTATATCACATATTTTATTTATAGTGGTTATAAAACAAAGTAACAATTTAATTCTAAAATGAAAAATCACAAAGTAACTGCTTCAAATATAAATTATAGAAAAATGTATTGGTTGTTATTATTATTTTGATATTAATAAATAATTATTAGTTGCCTTGGAAAATTCTCCTTGCCTATGAAATGCACGGATTTATGGCATGTTCAGTTTAAATATCTTAAAAATGATATAGAAAGTGTGTAGTAAAAAATTAATTAATAAGGTTGATCCCTACCTAGGTTGAAAACTACCCAATAGATGCAAAACAATATAATATTATCAATGGATTCAATATCTTATATAATCAAGACTTATCAACATATATCATTTATTTGTCTTGTCATATTTTCTAGATAAGACACCATTTAATCTGATAGATCTTATGCCTTATTGTCCCATCAATTTTTGTCAACTTCATACTTCTCCCACATATTCTGTTTCCAATTTAAATCTTTCTTTAACTTATTTGTCAAACAGACAACTCATCGGTATATATTTATTTTGAAATGTGGATCATCTGTTTGATCAAATGGTTGTATTTTTTTAGAAAAGGACGCAACAGGATTAAAGCGCCATAAATTTCTCTTTATCTCCCTTAAATATTTAAAAAGTCCCTTTCAACATAAAACATTTTTTATTTTCAATCTTGTGAGTTTATTATTCCTTTCTAGCTCAAAGATACTGCTCAAATTGCATTTTGTAAATGCTTTCGCTAAGTATGCAAATATTTCAATTTCCTTAAAAACAGAAATCAGCCCTGAAGAACTCTAGGTTATTAGTATTCATGACACCAGCCGACGCGACGACCAAATGGCTTGTTGCGGAGAGCCACGCTGAATCTTGTCTGGCAATCATCGTTAAATTTTCAAAAAGAAACATCAAACTCTTTACGTTTCAGATGACCTTAAAATACTTGTTTTGAGGTAAGGACGTGACCTTGAGGTACTTTTTTATAAATGACGCTAAACTTATTATTTATTATTATTACTTTTGTTTTTTTTTTAAATAAACAATAAACAAATAAATCTTTGTAATGATAGATTACATAGGCCAACAGACATTTTGGTGCGAAACTGTTTCTGGTTAATTTTTGACTGTATACGATCAAATAAAAAAATTTGAAGTAAAATAATAATATTTTATAAAATATTTCTTTCTTTCAGTACAATTATGAAATTATTTTACTAAATATGGACTAAAACTTTACAATAGAGCGAACGTTTGTTGAACTACGCTCTTCTGTCATTATTTAAGAGAAGCATACTGGTGATACCCAACGTTTTCGCATATTAACTCAATTTCGAATTTTTTTGTAGATTGTACATATTAAATGCGAAGAGGCGATAAGCAAGCGATCGATCCTAAAACCAGGTTGAATGTGATATTTCTTGTATCCAATTAATTCCTCTGCAGAACTTGTTTATATATCGCTTACTCCTTTCAAGAACGTTATAAATCAAAAAATTGATTTTTCAGGAGAACGTTTTTAACGTTCAAACATAAAATAAAATGTATTAAAAATAAATATCAAGCCACTTATTTAACTTTTTACTATGCAACAGATCTTTTTAGGTAAAACCTGAATATTTTTTCTCCATTTGAAAAATATTTAGGTTATTTAAAAAAAATAATTAAACAATACCTTTTCTTCAAAATGCAAAAATAACACTTTCTGTCCTGTAGCGGGTAAATATTAAATTAAAAATATGCCTCTTTTGCTGGGATGTAGTACATTTTCTGGGCATTACGAAAACATCCACAGCTCAAAATTGACGATTTTTGATTTATGACGTTCTTGAAAGGAGTGAGCGATATGTGTATCCATTAAATATGAAAATAACAAAAAGTTTTCTTCATTTTCCTGTTATGAGATTATGAAGACAGCGATACAGCCGTAAGTAAGGACATTATCACACAATACGCGCTACAAAGGGTCGGATGTGCGGAAGTGAGGTTTAGGGCTAAAGGAATGGCAGGTTTATCGCATTACGTTATCCCTACAATGGATTTATGTAATACAATATGTTAGGTTTTGTTATTGTGTACAATTTGTACGAATAATTGTCTTTTTTGGGCTCATCTTAAGATGATTCCATTGAAGTTTAATATTACTTTTGTGAGAAGATAAGCTTCAACACGTGTTTTTCCTTTTTCTGCTCTGTGGCACATATGCCCACGTTTTTTATGGTTTGCCCAAGATCAATGAATTGAGAAATTCAGAAAAAAATCAGGTAAATCTTAATATCCGTCAAAATCTTTATATTTTCACATGTACAACTGTGAGCTTACTAAAATGTTTTTTTAAAATTTTTTTAAATACTATTAGGAACATTACTTTTATGACGGTCGTCAGCCCCGTAAATGCCCAGACTTCCATATTCTTCTTCATCTTTGATGAGATGTCATAAAATAATATGAAAATAACTCCTGTAATTGGAGATAATCCAGATTTTGTGAACAAGTATTTGGACACACTCAAAATGTTGTAAATAAATTAACTGGTCAAATTATAAGCTTTAATGATAAAAATGAAAATGGTATTTTCTGACGTTTCTCATGTGTGTAATAATAATCTAGGATTCGGACCTCACATACTAATATAAGAGTTTCTGCTTAATAAAAAGCTTCTTAACATCTCACCAATAGATGTCTCTAGTGAAGTTCTAGTGATTCAAGAACAAGGTTTCTAAATTGGTTCATATATATTGAACTTACGAGAATTTGAGTAGTGCGATGTCGAGTGTTTTTGCCTAGAATTTTCACTCATGAATTACATGAAATTATAGTAACTTTAAACATAAAGAGTAAATCCACTCACAAGTAGGCATAGGCTATGAAACTTTTAAAGTTGAAGCCTGAGTAGGGACATGATAAACGGTGTTGCATAAGCCGTAGCTAGATTTCAGAGTCACTTGGACGTTAGGTAATTCAAAAAATGAGTAGTGCGGTTGTCAATAATGGGTAGAATTAGTGAATGTTACACGTGTGTAAAGTAATCACTTAAACCAGGACGGTCGTCAGCCCCGTAAATGCCCAGACTTTCACATTCTTCTTCATCTTTGATGAGATGTCAAAAAATAATTAGGAACCTAATTGTAAACTTAATTTTATAGAAGAAAAAAATTATACCCCGGGTATGTATGAAAAGATGCTTGAATGTGGAAGAGGCAAAGAATGTTTGCAAAGACAGAGTGGTGTGGCGTTCGATTCTCTCTGCCTATCTTGAATAGTCTATAATAGAAAAGGCGGCATGTTGGTCAGTTTACTAAGTTATAAAAATTGAATTTGATTTTTATAACAAAATACATTTTTTATTTGGCTTGTACCTCATTTTTTGTGTATTGTATAGTCGATGTTCAAACTAAAATATATTTTTTTTAGTGAAATTGTGAGATTAAAGTTTTTATTTTCTATTTCTAGTATATAAATGATTAATGGATATTGTATATTGGAAATTGGATATTGAACAAAGCAATACCCGAAGACTTACCGTTTACGCTACAATATTATTGTGGTAAAGAAATAAAAGTAATTGGTTCAGATTTTTGTCTTCAATTGAACATTACTTAGGATTCTGAAAAATGTTTGAAATTGTGTGAAACGTTTCTTTTGAAACCTCTGAAATAAAACGGGTATTATTTGATAAGATTATTCGTTTCAAAAGATAAACTTCTCTTGTTATTTATATTCTAAAGTCAAGTTACTCGTATGAAATTGTGAGAAAGTAAACCATTTTATTTAAGTAGCTTTAATATTAATATTGTTTTTTGACATCTCATCAAAGATGAAGAAGAATATGGAAATCTGGGTATTTACGGGGCTGACGACCGTCATAGGCTGGTTTAATTGATCACTTTACATACGTGTAACATTCACCAATTCTACCTATTATTGACAACCACACTACTCAAATTCTTAGAAATTCTACATATACTTATATATGAACCAATTTTGAAACACTAGAACTTCCGAATTATGGATCTCATGTGTGTGATTTGTATCCAGGATTCGGACCTTACATACTAATAAAAGAGTTTCTGCTCAGTAAAAAGCTTTTTTTCATCTCACCAATAGATGTCTCTAGAGAAATGGTTGTCAATAATGGGTATAATTGATGAATGTTACACTTGTGTAAAGTGATCACTTAAACCAGCCTATAACGGTCGTCAGCCCCGTTAAAACCCAGATTTCCATATTCTTCTTCATCTTTGATAAGATGTCAAAAAATAATTAGAGTTTTCTTGTTTACTTCTTAATTTGTGTTTTTAATGTATATGCCTGAAATTTTAATTTGTAATATATATATATATATATATATATATATATATATATATATATATATATATATATATATATATATATATATATATATATATATATATATATATATATATATATATATATATATATATATATATATATATATATATATATATATATATATATATATATATATATATATATATATAAATATATATATATATATATATATATATATATATATATAAATATATATATATATATATATATATATATATATATATATATATATATATATATATATATATATATATATGTATATATATATATATATATATATATGTATATATATATATATATATAAAAATATATATATATATATATATATATATATATATATATATATATATATATATATATATATATATATATTTATATATATATATATATATTTATATATATATATATATATATATATATATATATATATATATATATATATATATTTATATATACATATTTATATATATATATATATATATATATATATATATATATATATATATATATATATATATATATATATATATATACATATTTATATATATATATATTAACATATATATATATATATATATATATATATATATATATATATATATATATATATATATATATATATATATATATATATATATATATATATTTATATTATATATATATATATATATATATATATATATATATATATATATATATATATATATATATATATATATATATATACATATAATTATTGAATACATTGAATTAAATTTAATTGAATTCAAGCTGTCAGTTTATTTCTGCGAGTATTCTTCTTCATCTTTGATGAGATGTCAAAAAATAATATATACTTGTTTTACAATAATATCGCTCCCATGACACAATATCTGTACTGTTGGTCACAATATGTTAAATTTATAAAATCTTAACTAATTTTCGTCTCAATTAGTCTCATATAAAATTTCTCTGGAGTGAAAGAGATAGGAGATCAGAAATATTTCTCAAATTAACTCCGCTAACCGGTGTGGTAATGGTCCAATTTACCGCACGGAAAAATTCGCCCCCTAATTATGTCAGACGAAACTTTTGGCGAAATTCTGGGCCGGTTTTTTAATGGACGCTTTGCGTTTGATGTTGAAACTTTATATTCAACGCTAGAAGTGACGATTGCGATTTGAACTCTAATTTTATCATGTTCCGTGGTTGCTTCTTGTTCAATTGAAAATCAAAATAAACATACAGATGGTAGAAACAATGAACAAACAAAAAAATAAAGTCGGTTCTAATTGTTGAGGTGTAATCATTCTATCTGTTTTTATTGGTATTTCTAATGTATTAGTATAAATTTAACGTAGTATTTACATGGTGAATACCACTTTCATTTACCAACTTAACCTTTAATTAATTCGATATATGTATTAATACAAAGTGACTGCTGTTTCAATTAAATTTTAAACATATACTTAATATTAAAAAAAACTTCTAATACCACCATAGATAATGAAATATGCCGTTCGATTTTGATATCGTAATTTAACAGATTTTTTTTAGTTGGGTTTTGGTTTTTAATCAATTTGCTTACTTACTTATAACCCTTATCCGCACCCAATGGTGCATAGGGCACTTCATCGAATCGATGCAGCGTTTTCTTGATCATTACTTACATGAAGGCAAGGTGATCACTCTTGCGCTTCAGGAACCAGTCCAGGGTAATATTAAATAAATATTACAGTGTAAAATCACTAATAGTTATTTTCACCCCCCTGGGAATCGAACCCGGGACCTCCAACACGGTAGCTAAACACGCTGATCATTACACCGCGGAGGCGGACAATTTAATAATTATTTAAATAATAATTCAATTTTTAACAATAATTTTAATCAATATGACATATTATATATAACTTAACTTGTGAGCTCAGATTCTTACGGCTCGATTTTTTTTAGTCGTCATAATAATATTTGTATAATTTTTATGCCTTTTTAATGATCAAATATTAATTAATGTGATGTTTTGACGTAAAACAAAATTTAAAAATTTGTTTTTGATATTATTTGTTTATTTCTTTAAGGAACTTCGTGAAATATATTTCACTTGTTCTCTCACATGAAAATGTTAAATTTTGCAATTTTTTTAAATGCCATATTAATATTATAGTACTGTCCACTTCACTTCAAGATATGGAATTAAAATAAACGAATTAAATCAATTTCAATATTAAATGGTTTCATCTTTGAGACATTGGATTACTAGCCCTACTATAAAACGTATAGATGTCTTAACTTGAGATAAAACATCTATTGTTTTTACACGAAAAAAGATAGAAGTCTGAGAATCCCAAGGAACTAGAATTTGACTGGCTTTAGTGATCACTTTATTTACTTGTGTAATGTTTTAAACAAGTTTAACGTTACACAAAAAAACAGTAATAAAAATATACAAGATAAATTTTTCATATCGAGAAGCAACACATATAAAAAAATACTTATTGATCACAGAGCTGAGATTAAAAAAAAGAGATCCATTTTATGTACTTAAACAATTAAAAATTTCATTGATTGATTCGGCAGTCAGTTTGTGGGAAAATCTATCCATTTTTAATTTAAGTTTTACTTGGTAAATACCACTATTTATTAAAATCTACTGTGATACATGTTTCAATGCATTTCGTATTATTTTCAATCACCGTACAAAATTATTTGGAATGCATCGAAACACGTGTCGCATTAGATTTTAAGCAATAGTGGTATTTACCAAGAAAAACATAAATTTAAAATTTAAAATTTATCTATGACCAGTTAAATATATAAAGTTTACTAAATTATTAATTTTTTTTTGGTTATATAATTTCATTGAAGTGATAATAATTAGACTCCGATTCATAATTAATCCATATAATTAATCCATTACGAGGGATGATGATAACAAGGGAGCATTGTTCAATGGCCATTAGTGAGGTCGGATTAAGAGGCTCCCATTATTCCTTGTGCATTCTGGAAATTTCATCCTCTCAAGCTCATTCTCGAATCAGATTTCTAATTCACCTTTGAGGTGTTATTACAGCTTGAAAAGAAGGATAAAGTTTGCTTTTGAGTCGTCAGATATGAGAAGGATTTGATAAATATAAAGTGGTTATAATAAATACAAGGAGCGTCTTCGAATACCCATTTGCATTAGTAAATTGATCCTCATACTCTTAATAATTAACCTTAGATTACGGGACATTTGTGAAATTTGCGACGGACATCCAATTTGTGGGGACAACTGAGGCAACACAAGTAAAGAATGTAGTGACAACAAGCATAATTTTTATTATGAATTGATGTGGCATTAACTTTGTCGAATGATATCGCTCACTCCTTTCAACAACGTCATAAATCAAAAAACTTGATTTTGCAGGAGAATGTTTAAAAATATAACACAATGTATTAAAAATAAATATCAAGACACTTATTGAACTTTTTACTGTGCAACAGATCTTTTTGGGTGAAACCTGGAGGATTTTTCTCCATTTGAAAAATATTTTAAAAAAATAATTAAACAATGCTTTTTCTTCAAAATGCAACAACAACATTTTGTCCTGTAGTGGGTAAATATTGAGTTAAAAATATGCCTCTTTTGCTGGGATATAGTACATTTTCTAGGCATTCTGAAAACATACACAACTGAAAATTGACGATTTTTGATTTATGACGTTCTTGAAAGGAGTGAGCGATATGTTGTTTTTAAAAATTAAACACAACACAACTAAAGATGTTTTTGTTTACACAAAATCACAAAAAAATCATTTAAGTATTGGTAGAGGTAATAACGAAAGACTAAGGGATGGGACTTGGTTTAAAAGGAACATTTATAGATAATAATGGTGATGAATTTTGGAAAGGCTTATTATTTATCAATGTTTATCAGAACTCTAATTTTGAATATAATAATGTGAAATAAAATAAAACTCATTAAGTAGTCTAATACTAGTGTTTAATTTTTAAAAATCAGCATTTATCTTACTTTTTAATCGATATTTTATAAAAAGTTCTCAAAAAACTTATTTTTTTAATGTGTTTAAAAAAACATTTTTAGTAAAATGTGATTTTTTCTTACTGTCGTACATTTTACGATGGTTTCGTATTAAGGTAGGTATTGAAAAAAGTCCCGTGGTCTAGAGTAAAAATTTTTCATCACCACAAGGTATGTATTTTTCTAAATGATTAATTTATTCACTCTAGATTTTAATTCACCTTAACATGTTTACGGCCAAAACAAAAGAGTAAGATAATTTTGTAAAAGACTTCAATTGTTTTCACTTAGTCCGGTGAATAAGAAAACTTTTCTCTTTGGAGAAGAAAAGCAACTCTAATTTAAAATTTAATTACTAACGTTGTTTTTTGACCTTTAATCTACCGGTGCCATTGTTTACAAGAGTTCTCACAAAAGGAGTTCGTTTATTTTGGAATTGCCCACTTAACCCTTTGCCGCCGCTTGCTCATTTATTCTCTACAAAATTTCAAACAAAATTGGTAAGATATAAATTTTAAGTTGTTGTAACTACCCGACTCAATGTTGCGTAGGTGAGATTGATTTTTTGAAGAAGAATATGGAAGTCTGGGCATTTACGGGTGATCTTACGGTGATTTACGTGTAACATTCACCAATTCTACCCATTATTGACAACCACGCTACTCAAATTCTTGGGAGTTCTATATATATATATATATATATATTTATATATATATATATATATATATATATGTATATATATATATATATATATATTATTTATATATATATATATATATATATATATATATATATATATATATATATATATATATATATATATATATATATGGTTGATGCAAAAGTTATGACCGTTTTTTATGATCCCAGGTAAAAAAAAAAATTTTTCTTAAATTATGAAAAGTATCTTCTTTTTTATGATTCCGCCGCTTGCTCATTTATTCTCTACAAAATTTCAAACAAAATTGGTAAGATATAAATTTTAAGTTGTTGTAACTACCCGACTCAATGTTGCGTAGGTGAGATTAATTTTTTGAAGAAGAATATGGAAGTCTGGGCATTTACGGGTGATCTTACGGTGATTTACGTGTAACATTCACCAATTCAACCCATTATTGACAACCACGCTACTCAAATTCTTGGGAGTTCTATATATATATATATATATATTTATATATATATATATATATATATATATATATATATATATATATATATATATATATATATATATATATATATATATATATATATATATATATATATATATATATATATATAATATATATATATATATATATATATATATATATATATATATATATATATATATATATATATATATATATATATATATATATATATATATATATGTATATATGAACCAATTTTGAAATATTGTTCTACACATTTCAATTTCAAAACAAGTATTTGGACACACTCAAAATATTGTAAATAAATTATCTGGTCAAATTATAAGCTTGAATGAAAAAAATGAAAATGATATTTTCTGGCATTTCTCATGTGTGAGATTATAATCCAGGATTCGGACCTCACATACTAATAAAAGAGTTTCTGCTCAATAAAAAGCTTCTTTTCATCTCACCAATAGTAAAATTCTAGTGATTCAAGAATAATGTTTCCAAATTAGTCAATATATATAGAACTTCCAAGAATTTGAGTAGTGTGGTTGTCAATAATGGGTTGAATTGGTGAATATTACTCGTGAGTAAAGTGATCACTTTAACTAGTCTATGATGGTCGTCAACCGTCAAAAAATATAATTATTTATCTTTTATTAAAGAGAAAAAAGGTTTCAATTGATTTTACTAAACGTGAAATATTTAAGGTTATTTATGCTTATTTATGTGTACCTTCATAAATAAGTAATATTTTCTATTTCGACGTCATCATTTTATCAGGACTCGGTTGAGTACTTGTCGCTGGTAATGTTATTTTGATGTCTCTTTATCTTTATAAGGACTTCTCGCATTTTATTTCATCATTTAATAAATTATCATTCACAAGATGTAATGAAAGGCGTTTGAATGCGTGAAAAGAAAAATCCTTAAGCGAAACATTTTTTACTCTTGATGGTTTTTCATAACGTTTTTCAAAAGTTCTTTTAAAAATCTGACAGAATTTTACTGATTTATGACTTTAATAGGTTTTTTTTCAAGTGACAGTAAAATGTGTTTCATAACTTCAATTTTTTTTTGATCTATTAGTGACCGAGTTTTAAAGTAATTGCCATCGTCAGACTGGAAAAAGACATAGTAATATCTAAATATTTTTGTTAAATAACTTTCAAATAAATGTTAATGTAGAAGAATTGAAAACATTTTGAAAAATCAAGATAAAAAACATACATAAACCATCACGGATATAACGAAAATCAAAAACAGTCAGTTGTAACAGTACAAAAAATTTATGAGGCAAATGTGGTAGGTCCACACCAATCTGAATTTACAAACAATCTTCGCTTCTTCCACATTCATGTATCTTTTCATATACGTTCACCTGCCAATTATCCCGACTTCTTTTTTTAAGTATTTGAAATAATTGATCATGCCAAGTTAAATAACACCATAAAGCGGCTTGTGGAGCACAGAGGGGGGCTGGACATGTGGCGGCACTGGAGCACAGTGCTGCGTTTTCCAGCGAGCTAATCTTCATCTACATCTCTCCAAATTTCCTTTTTTTTTCTTTCACCTTTTTTTCATTATCTTCTTTCATTATTTTTATTTTTATTTGTTTATTATCTTTAATTTCATTTTATAAAAAAAATGTTGTTAAACATATATGGCTGACTAAGTATTGCACCCACCACTTAGTCAAGCTGGAATAAAGATTTATTATTATTATTATTTTTACTGTTATATAGTAAAAATCTCTATTGCAAAAAAATGGTTTTTATCAATGGTTTCATAAATTTAAAAGAAATACATTTTACACATACAAAAACATACGTTTATTTTCCAATGTATTTGGGTAGACATTTATGTACTTGGAAAAAGGGTATTAGGGGTTGGATTCGATAAGGAATTTTTTCTTACAGTTGCCTTAACGAGTATATTTTTTTAATGTTTTTCCCGTCATTCGTACCTGCTACATGATAATATTTAATATTCACATTAAACCGTTTACTACTTTCTAAATATCGTTTTAAAAAATCGAACCCAATCAAATCTGAAAAAGATAGAAGTTTTTATTGGTTTTGTACGGAATTTACGACCCGAAAGTGAGTATATTAAAGTTGAACATAACGTCCATTTTCCCATTGCATTGAAGACACCTACTTTTCCTAGTGGAAAGTTCTTAGATTACATTACTAAACTCCCTCTTTCAAATAAAGGATCTCTTCCAGCATCATTTTATATTTTTCTCAGAATATTATGATCATTTACAGAAGACTATCTCGGAACAAGGGCGCCTTCTATAGTTAGTCAATAGTGAAGTACAATACTGTGTAAAAAGATCGCTATTACTTATTTTACTTTTTTTGTTTAAAGTATTAACAAACAAAATCATTTTTGTAGACATAAAAACATCCAATGTTTTAAATATTTTTTTGCTATTACAACCTACTTATTCTATCTATAGATGTCACCAAAGAAGTTGTATTAGAAAGATGTTTACAATTTATTATATTCAATAAAATCTGAAGACATGAAATGTCTCAATAGATTAATCTAAAATCAGTGCTTGATCCATTCACTAATGTTTTACACTTTTGGTAAAAAAAATTAATAACAGTTTGAGAATTCATCTCCAAAATAAGAAAAAAATATCAACGCTGCCCAGGATGGTATTCATTTATGACATTTTGCTCATAATTTTGTATTTTGTATACTGTTCAATTCACGTTTTAAAAAAAAAATATATTATTTTTCATAATTGAGTATATTCAAATTTTTATTAAAAAAACTGGAAAAAAAACATTAAATAACAATTTTTAGTGATTTTTTAGGTGTGTTTTAGTATGTAGAATAAATAATTTGCAAGCAATCTAATATACATTTCATGAAAACATCTAATAATGAACACTTACAGATTTTATCCATACCATAGGTGTCACCGAAGAAGAAGCATAAAAAATTTCTTTTCAACGAAAGCATAAATAATCTGCATTCCAAAATTTGAGTAGGTACATAAAAATATTTTACGTCGTATTTATTCAAGATATTTTCCGAATATATTTTCGTTCTAAGACTTTTTGGCACAACTGTATGTACTTGGTTAGTCGCTATGGAATACATACCCATATAATATGAGAGTACATAGGTAACACACTAGACTCGCTTTTATACGTAGAAAGCTTTAGCGATACGATCTCGGAAATTGAGTTAAAACTAACGGAATTTCCAATGAAGAC
Organism: Brachycentrus maculatus; assembly: GCF_059751285.1. NCBI lineage: Eukaryota > Metazoa > Arthropoda > Insecta > Trichoptera > Brachycentridae > Brachycentrus > Brachycentrus maculatus. The sequence goes on along the minus strand of NW_028281020.1, from coordinate 2,330,526 downwards.
GAAGAACAATTTCCTTACTAGTAGTTTTAAGAGATAATTCATTTAATTTCAAGAAGAGCTTTGAGTAATTTTTCTTTAACAGCCAGACATATATTTACTTTAATTTTAACAGTTCTTGAATCAGTTGTAATGGTTTTTTGGCTATAGTAATCTCGTCTTATGAGGGCATTAACAAACTGTATCGAAAACACCAAGTATATATATTTAAGCTAAATTTTGTGAAAGTGGTATGTCTAAATTCTGTTATTACTATTATACATATGTCGTAGTGAGTTAATGTTTTTACTTAAGCAAAAAGTTTTGCAAAAAAAGGTTTATTATATTATTTTATTTAATGGCTCTTTTTTGCGTTGTGAATAATAGAAATAATAATTTGGGAATATATATTCAGTGTTATTTTCGTTAAATATCACCTTTAAAAGGTCCATAAAGGAGATTGTGGAAATGATTTAGCAAAGAAATGCGTTTTTGTTTGTTTTTTTTTTTTAAATCATCTCACTCTCATTGTTCCTTACAACTGGTGGAAAACCATTCCATGCCATCGATCCCATGATAGAAAAGGCACGCTCGTTAAATTAAGTGCACTGGTTGTGAGTTAAAAAAACACTTTATCCATAGCAGTTGTTTAGTCGATCAAAGAGTGAGACGTCTATCAACTAATTCGTCTGGATGCACAGCTCTTTTACATATTCTGGAGCCATATTATGTATACATGAGTAGAAAGAGTTAATACTGTACAAATGCAGGAAAGCGTAACCAGTGCAGTTTTTGAAGTAGGGGGGTGCTGTGATTGAATTTAGCAATTCCAAAAATCAGACTCGCTGCAGCTTTTAACACTGATTGCATTCGAGTCTTGCATTGTTTGGTAGACCCTTGAATATACTGTTGCAATAATTGACTCTAGAAACTAAAAACGCGTTTATCATTGACCTGAATGGATAAACACTTCGTTATTATACATTTTATGATAAAAATAACAAATTTAATGAAACATAGTTAGGTCCAATCTATTGTCCCGAAAAAAAATTTTACCCCTTGCGTATTCTCTATTTTTTACCTTTTTATTTTTAAGACAATTTTCCAGAATTTTAAGAAAAGTGTGTTGAGATGGTTCGGACATGTGGAATGAATGAGTGAGAAAAGAGTTGTAAAACAAATTTATGAAGCGAATGTAGTTGGTAAAGGAGCAGAAAAAGACCAAGGAAAACTTGGCATCATCAGGTATGTCAAATACTTGAAAGGCCGCATCAGAAGTCAAAAGAAACAAACGTCGGAAACGTGTGAAGAGATGCATTAATTATGGAAGAGGCGTAGAATGTTTTCAAAAACAGAGTGATATGGCGTTCTATTCTTTCTGATTACCCCTGCGGGGATGCGGCGTGAAGGTAACTTAGTTTAATTTAACAAAATTTCTGCAATACACAACGATAATTGCGCCTGTCATCAGAATGTAACCACTGCACATCCAATCATCGCATATAGAACTTTTCTTTTCATCTTGAAACTTTTCATCATAACTTTTAGGCGAAAATTAAAATAATTATCATTTCCATAAGTTACAATTTGATACGTTTATAATGAAATCACGCGGTTCAGTGATGCCAAATTAATGTCTGCATAAACTTCATCTCAACTAATCGGTCTGGCGTCTATAAACTTTCAAGGTATCGTGATATTTGACCATTTGGTGGACGAAAATTTGGAAACTGAAAATAAGTATTCAGATTTGATATTTAAAGAACTTTTAACATAAAATGAAATTTGAAATTTTCGTGAATTGATAATTTTTCGATGTATTTTTTTTATAATTTTTATATCAGCAAGAACGAAGAGTACCTACATAAAAAATTGTTATAAATAATTGAAAGGGTACACATTATTTTTTTTAACTTTATAGCTCATTTCATAAATTTTATAACACGATAAAACAAAAACTTTGCTTTTAACCACTTTTATTTTTAGTACTTACCATTCATAACAATTTTGACGAAAACCTTATAAAAACCAATAAAGAAAATGATTTTTCTAGAATATATACATATATTGAAAAAAAAAACATTGTTTGAACTCCTTACACTCAATTAATCTTTTCTTTCGAAAACTATTTATTTATTTCGAATAAAACCCTATTTTTTCAGTACAAAAACGGAGTTTGAAAAAAAAAATTACGTCAAATGTTACCCGGGTTAAAAGAAAATTAAGTCGCGGGCTATCGAATGCCCGCCTAAATAATCGTGTTTTTGTATTGTAAAGCTTCCATATATCCATTTTACAATTTTGAACGCTTATTCCCGTAAACGGTATTCTTTTTTAATACAACGTCGCTTTAGTGAGTTTGGTTAATATTGAATACCTACTGCAAACCTGGACTTCATGACCTGTAACGTAGTCAATATTTTGTACACGGTGACACATAACTGATAACTTGCGTTTTTTAAATAAATATTACTAAACTGATGAATACTGTAATGTACTAAGGGGGTGGAAGATGACCAGTAATAGCTCACTAGTACTTTAATTTGGTTTATTACAAATGAGTATTACTACGCAGCTTTAACCCATCCACATATCAGTTTTTTTTTCAAAACATGTGCATAAATATACTGATTGAATGTATCCCTGGAAGTAAAAAAAACGGTTTTTGAAAATGATGCAGAATGCATCGAAACACGTGTCACAGTAGATTTTAAGAAATAGTGGCATTTACTAAGTAAAACATGAATTAAAAACTAATATAAACATAGATTTCTGAGTAAGAAATTGTGTACAATTCATAAATCTTAAAATTTCTTACCAACGTTTAGAAATCTCCGAGACGATCCATGTTGAAAGCTCTTTGTTTAGTTCTTTTCCGCAGTCATATGCAAAAATATTACCCAAAGAATATCATGGCAAAAGCTTACTTTGCCCCAGGGTAACAGCTTTCATACGAGCCTTCTCGGGTATTTTCATATATGTATGGAAAAACGAATGCACTCCGCATTTCAGTACATGTGCATAAAGTAACGCTTTGAAATAAGACAACCAATCAACCTTTCATCAAAACGGTACAAATAGTTGTTACTTTTAAAAGTTTTTTGTTGTTGTATTTTTTAAATACTTAAAAATAATAATAAATGACAAAAGAACCATTTTTTTGACATCTCATCAAAGATGAAGAAAAATATGGAAGTCTGGGCATTTACGGGGCTGACGACCGTCATATGCTGGTTTTGTGATCACTTTACACACGTGTAACATTCACCAATTCTACCCATTATTGACAACCACACTATTCAAATTCTTAGAAGTTCTTTATATATATGAACCAATTTATAAAACTTGTTCTTGAATCACTAGAACTTCACTAGAGACATCTATTGGTGAGATGTAAAAAAGCTTTTTACTGAGCAGAAACTCTTATATTAGTATATATATTAGTGATTCAAGAACAAGGTTTCTGGGAACAAGGTGACAGAGAGTTATGTAATACTACAAAGACAAAAGTACGACTCTTAAGTATATAAAGACAATGACGACGATACTTTCAGCCTAAATTTACTACATACATATTTAAAAAAAAAAACAAACAATCCATCATATAGTTATCATTCTGATTATATATCATTCTGAAGTCCCAGGTTGGATTCCCAGGGATGTCAAAATAAATTCAAGTATTGTATGTATCCACTCTGATATATATTTAATTTTTCCCTGAAGCGTGAGACTGATCCCTGATCACCTTGCTTTTATATAATTAACGATCAATTTGTCATTGGAACAATTTAATGAAGTGCCCTATGTAACATCTGATGCGATTGAGGGTAAGAAGAAGAAAAAAAAACTAAAAAACTTTTAAAACTTTTAAAAAACATTACATCTCATATTTTTGTTGCACCGTGTCATTTATGTAATTATTCAGATATTGTCATCCTGCTCATTCAGGTAATTTCTAGCTAAGGAAAGAATGAGACAGGAATGGAACCAGGAATAGATTTCGATAGTGTGTGTTTTGAAATTGGTAAACATATTGGGTGGTTGACTATGATTGTGTGTATATTTGGTCGCGTTTACAGTGCAATACAATCCGGTACAGAGTAACGTTAACTTGTTTTGTTTTCGGAAACACAGTTGATTAAAACTGACCCTTGCAGAGGGAAAGTTGTTCAATCAATTACATATACATGTATATCAGCGGATTTTATTTACATAGTTGAAACATATTTTTTTTTAAATCACCATTAAGAAATTTACATAAGATTTTTACCAAATTATCAAACATACTGGGAGATGCCTGAAAACATCAATTTAAAGTGATTTAAAACAAAGTTATATCTTAATTATAAAATGGAAAAACACTAAGGTATTGCTTCAAATATTTTGTTTTTGTTTTTAAAATGTGATTTTAAATGTGAAGTCCCAAAAAAATTTACATCAAACAGATTTTCATCTTTTTTTCAGAATGTCGAAGAAATAAAAAAATAAAAATGATCATTTTCAAATATTCATCACAAATTTAAAAAAAATTGAAATAAAAGCCATGGTCACAAAAATGTTTATTATTAGAAACCTTTATGAAATTTACATGCGATTCTTAGTAAATTATTAAAAGTACTGGGAGATGCCTGAAAACATCATTATTAATTTAAATAAAAAAAAAAAATCATCCACAATACTTTGAGTGTGTCGAAATTTGTAAAAAAAAGCAAATAAAAAAAAATATTGGAAAATTTGCTTTATTTCATATGAAAATTATTATTTTAAATTATGGTGAGTCAATCTTTTTCGTAAAATGTTTTATTGTTGCCAAATTCAATAAAAGTTGTTTTTTTTTAGATGAATTACGTTTAAGTCAAAAGAATTTTATTACTTAAATTATGGTTTGAAACGGGGCACGACTTTTGATTCACCGAGCTCATTTTATTCTCATCATAGTGAATCTCCGTAACATTTTTTAACCTTTTGAATTCTCCGACTTAATCATTAATTCAATGGCTTTAATGCGTTTTTTCTCTTCAGAGTTCGCGTGACAACCTACACTTAACATCGTACGCAAGAAAAAGGAAAATATAATGGATGATGTACGTTTATCAAAAGATGTACAGGTTGGCCCATAATACTTGTCAAAAATTATTATGGTTTTTTTTTTAATTCAACTTTGATGATATGTTTCATACTTAATTATACAAAAGCAACGTAACCTAATGCAAAAATAAAAACTTGTGGAAAACTATTTTTGAGTTGATTATTGTTTACAACCACAATGGTATGTTTTACACTTAGTTGAACAAAATCAACGTTACTTTTAAATACAGCAATGAAATACTTGTATAATACTATTTTTAGTTTATTTGTGTAAACACAACCGCAATGGTATGTTTGACACCAAATTTTACAAATACAAATTTCCATAATATACATATAAATCTTAGACTTGTACAATACCAATTTCAAGATTACGAATGGAAACACAGCCACAAGGTTAATACCAAATCAGTAAATTACAGAATGTTACATTAATTGCAAATAGCATTAAATGAAAAACATTTCTTAATGTGATTTAATGGAAATAAAATTTTATTTAACAAAAAAATCCACAAGCTTAATAAATAATCTAAATTTTATGCAGTTGTGCGTCATATTTTTTTATTCTTATACGTACCCAAGTGATGCATAAGTCACCACATCGAATCGGCGCGATTTTAACTCTTCGTGGTTATATATACATAGAGTGGTCAGTTCCACGCTCCTAATCCACCGATGTACTACTCAGGGTTTTACATGTAATAATTTATTTTTTTAAATCTTTTTTAAAGTAACACAGTTTCAAAAAATTACTTATCTCGTTCTTGAATTTCTTGACACCGCGTTTTATATATAATAAAACATTACAAAATAAGATGAAGTATGGTAATGTTTGGTTTTCTTAGAAACTCCAAACTCATTGTCCATTTAAATGAAAGTGCGAATTCGCAGTATACACAAAGAAGAAATTTTGATATTAATGACACATATAAAATAAAATATAAGAATGTAAAATTTCTTTGGAAGAAGAAAAGACTATTGAATTCAAACTATTAGTTTTTTTTTGTCATATAATAAATTTCCATATCATTTTGAAACCAGGATGATCCAAAAATGTTGTACATTTGTACCTTAGAAAAATGTCCTTATACTCGTAAAAGACGGGATATTTTTTACCTGTATTAATTAAATTAAATAATGTTAAGCTTTAAGCCATACGAATTCTTTACATTAATGAGTCATTACTAAAGAAATCTTTTTATTTTTAATTAAGAATATTTTTTCGATTTGTAGAATTATTATTTTTAAACGTACTATCCAGGTTTCTGGTAAAAGTATAATGAAATCTTATAAACACTGTCAAAAATCTACATATATGTTTATATAAATATATATATATATATATATATATATATATATATATATATATATATATATATATATATATATATATATATATATATATATATATATATATATATATATATATATATATTTATATATATAAATATATATATATATATATATATATATATATATATATATATATATATATATATATATATATATATATATATATATATATATATATATATATATATATATATATATATATATATATATATATATATATATATATATATATATATATATATATATATATATATATATATATATATATATATATATATATATATATATATATATATATATATATATATATATATATATATATATATATAAATATATATATATATATATATAAATATATATATATATATATATACATATATATATATATATATATATATATATATATATATATATATATATATATATATATATATATATATATATATATATATATATATATATTTATTCAAATATAATAAAATGAGTTTAAAATACAAGGTATGATACAAAAAATAATTATAAGAAAATCATTGGAGTTTTAACTACGTTCCTTAATTTTTCTTATATCCAATATGATCAATTATTTTCCTTCATACAAGATAACACGTGACTGGCAGTTGAAATCAGCAAAGACGTTGAAATTGCATTTCTGTTGTAGATATCAGATATCCTTACCCTGTGACGTCACAATTTTTCTTTTAATGAAAAACTGTTGGAAACAGACATGATAGAAAATTGAATATCTTTGTCGTTCCAACAATGGGCGTTCTCTTTGTAAGTGGAAATAATGCAAGCCAGAAGGAAAACCGGTTGGAATCAAATGATTAAAAAAACAATTATTAACATAACATTAAAACTACGCTCGCTCTTGGCAGTAACTGCAATAATTTATAATTTTCTCTTCCTTGGGTCAGTTATTTTAAACTTTAGATATGACTCAATGTAATACATTCTCCTTTACTTGGTAAAAAATCATATTCCTTACACTCATTATTTCTTCAATGATTTTAATGAATTTTTAAATATTTTTTTTATCCATATATGGTGAGTCACATTATTTTATATCACATCCGTGATTTAATTAATGTAGATCAAATTATTTATGTTATATTTCCCTTAATTTCAGTTAACTATTGTCATTGTTTTTTTCTTGATTCTCTATCTCCTCATACATATTTTTTTTCATTGTTTTTTGTTAGTACGGGGCTAAATCACTCTCAAACGAGTAGAGGATTTTAAAAAATCATACTTTTATACATTCTTTATAAACGAAATTTAGAAATAATTTGAAAAAATTGTTTGAATTTTATTTTAATTTATACATTTTTCACCCATCACTCATTAATTTATCTCATATAAAATTATAAGTTAGCACAAAATATTATTAGAACATTATTTTGTCCTTCCACGCAAAGAAATTTACCACAAGTCAACCAATTAATTTCAAGCTTTTAATAAAACCTTTTGGAGCTTGACACAATAAATCAAAGAAGCTTTAATCTCGTTAGATTTTTTTTCATCAGATATTTCGGAAAGCGAGTGAAAAATCTCTTTTAATTATTATCCTCCGTTTTATCTTTTGTAGAAAACTCCGTAATAAAGTCATTAAATAAATAAAATATTTTTATCCTCTCATTTATTTGATCTCAATGTCGCCGTTAATTAATTTTGCCAATAATGTGTGTCGACGAATAAATTTATTTTAACTTACATGTAAAATTACTTTGTTTTTAAAGCTGGGAAAGTAACAAACTTTGTTACTTTACAACTCAACCTTTTACCTTATTAGAGTGAAATATTTTTATTGTTATAATAGTGAAACGAAACAAACCTAATTATTTGATTAAAATATATTTTTCGTAAATGAAGAACTAATGTAAGATTAATAGATTTATATTATCCACTGACACTTCGTGATGGAATTGCATTTTTAATTTATTATTAGATTAAAACCAATATTTTTAGCTTTTCCACTTTTTTATTTGACCAGCGACCGGGTTTCGTCGTTACCGACATCATCAGACTGGTGATGTCGGTAACGACGAAACCCGGTCGCTGGTCAAATAAAAAAGTGGAAAAGCTAAAAATATTGGTTTTAATCTAATAATAAATTAATGTAAGATTTCTATATTATACATACTTCTATCAGCTACTAAATTACTGAATTAAGTTTAAAGTGAGTTTCGATGAAATTACGTACGTTAAATATTAATTGAAGTTATATTTCTGCTGCCGACTTTTCCTATACATATATTGAAATCAAAACGTGTAACAAATAACATATTGCTCACTCCTTTCAACAATGTCAAAAATCAAAAAACTTTATTTTTCAGGAGATCGTTTTTAAAGTTTAAAAATATAAAACAATGTATTAAAATTAAATAAAATAGCACTTATTGAACTTTTTACTATGCAACGGATCTTTTTGGGTAAAACCTCAATGTTTATTCTCCATATGAAAATATAAAGTAGGTATATTTAAAAAAAACAATTAAACAATACCTTTTCTTCAATGCAAATAAATGCAATAAAAACACTTTCTGCCCTGTAGCGGGTAAATATTAAGTTCAAAATATGCCACTCTTTACATTTTCTGGGCATTCCGAAAACATGCACAACTGAAAATTGACGATGTTTGATATATGACGCTCTTGAAAGGAGTGAGCAATATATGGTGATTAACATCATTTTGAGTGTGTCCAATTCCTTGTTTACAAATCTGGGTTTCTCCGCTTAGGGGTTATTAATATACTGGTACAACTAAATCGTAGGTGCTGCTGAGAACTCACAAATAAGTGAATGTGTAAATTATTAGATAAATGATATATATATATATATATATATATATATGTACAAGTTCCAAAACATTAAGTAGTGTGGTTGTCAATCATAAGTAGAATGATGAATGTTAAACGTGTATAAAGTGATCACTAAACCTAACCAATGATAGGTCATAAGCCTTGTAAATACCCAAACTATCATTATCTTTTTTATCTTTGTTGAGACGTCAATATATGATAATTAATCGGATTCATTTATTTATTGGCATTTCACGTAGTATTATTAATTATATGAATATGACGCTTTATCAATAATCCAAAATTATATTATTTTTTTGTTATTTTACTTGTAAGATTATTTTTCAAATTGTTTCTCAAAACATACTTTGAAATGACAACAACAAAATATACAGTACTTTTTTTCAAAACAGATAATACCCAGACTTCCATATTTCCATATTTCTCGAATTCTTCCATATTATTATTTTAATAATAATAAATATCACAACAAAATTTATGATTCATATATTCGATTTATTTATTTATGTGACAGCCATTTCTCATGAGGGCATGTCAAACTGTGCCGAAATAAAAACAGTGAAAAATCACAAGTACATAAATTTAGTAGAATCACAAATCGTCCAATAATTTATATATATAATAATGAATTATGGACTTCCATAAAATAAATATTAACTTATTCTATTGAGTCCTCTTTTTTATTAAGGTTTCTATAATCATGATAATAAATAACTCATATATGGGGTAAAATTCATAATTTTAACAAACATTGGGTTGCTAAATAATCTTCATATAATTTTTGCTGGTTAAAAATTAATATAACAATTCATTTCAATATTTCATTAAAATAGAAGCAGTCGCTGGTCATAATACAATAGTTACATATTATTGAATTATACCGTGTAATATTATTTCCGTTTCAGCTACGTTTACAGAACCTTTTTCAGGAGGTTTTGGTACTGAAATTGTGTAATATGAAAACGCGAAAATTATTAAATCCGCAAAACAACGTTTTTTTTTAATGAATAAAGTTGCAATTTTTTTTAATTAAATGAATTTTCTAGAGATTTCTGCATTAAAACCTTAAAATTAAACAATTCAATGCTGTTCTCTCCAATAAACAGACTAAGCTCTTGTACTTGAAGAGGGACTTACACTTGTTATTTTTTACATATGTTTGATGGTGAAATAATTCTTTTTTTCATTTTTTTTTCTTTTCTTAGATTAACATGTTAATAATTCATACTAGTTATTTTTTAGAATTTTAATGTTTCAATTTTTTAGTATCTGTAGGAAGGATATAAAGATATAAGTTTTCACGTATAATTAATTGATTTTAACGCTGAAGTTGTTTATTTTCCTTTGTTATTTTTAAACAATTGTCTCATATGGCACACTTTATCATTGGTGTTTGATGAATAATATATCGAAACACGTGTCACAAGAGATTTTAAGGAAGAGTGGTATTTACCTACATTATTTAATTTTACAAAACAATGTATTTTTTTTCCAGTAGTGAATCTGAGGAGGTGTAAGTACTCTTACACTGTAAATATTCGCCTTCTGAATAAAATGTTCCTTTCTTCCAGTACCCGCTGCCACGTACTCATTTATTAGTGTTTAAACTCAAGTTAAAAACTAGAATTGTGTTGCATTTACTTAACATTCTACTTAACGCTTTAAAACATACATAAGAATTTATTTACTGATGTTACGCAACTGACTTTGCTGGCTAGTTCTTGTCTCGATTTACACTAAATTCAATTAAAACCAAAGATTTGTATATTTTCAAATTTAGTATAAAAATTATATCCGACGATTAATTCAACCCATTTAAAAACTAACAACTAACAAATATAACAATCGAATCATTCATTTTTCGATTTGTTTTGATAATCACAAATCAAAAAAGGTAGACAAATAGAAATTGTTATTATTAAACAGTTATTATAGTTTAAAATGGAAGAGGCGAAGAATGTTTGCAAGGACAGAGTGGTGTGGCTCTCTATTCTCTCTGCCTACCCCTGCGGGGAAGCGGCGTGATGGTTAGTTAGTTAGTTAGTTAAAATGTGTTTTTATACGAAAAATATTCACCCTCTAGTATTTTTTCAAAGATTCACAGAATACCGATAAAAAAACAAATTTTACTAGATGGTATCTACATACGTACTGGGAGAACTAACACAAATTATTTTTTGAAAATCTGGTTAGACAAAAAGAATAGTATAGGCTCTGAGCGATGGTATTTTAGTATAAGAAATTTGAAATTTGAATACATGAAAGTACAAACGGCAATAATACGATGAATCTCTTTTATTTAAGACTTGTCGTAAAAGTTATCAATGAAAAACGTAGTTTGAAAAATATACAATTTGGTAAGTATTGTATTACCGCAAACCAATAATGATCATGTTTTTTCTTTAATAATTGCGATATTATCTTGATAATTACGAACATATATATATGATGGTAATATCACCACTTACCACGTGTCAGTTTATGACTGATATAATTTTTTCAAAGCTTCTTATTAGTTGCACTAGGAGTATTGACCTAACATCCAAAAACAATTCCGATTTCTTACGTTGAATCGATCGTAATACATAAATAACGTTAGATTTCAATCAGAAATTGTGCAATTATTAATAAAATAAACATCACAATTACGAACAAATTATAATTCATTTTAAATATTTTCATACTTTCTTTTTCTGTTTTTCGCACAAGAAAGCAAATAATGGCAAAAATAAAATTCCACGTGACGCGAAAAGTCCGCGAGAGACGCTAAAACTACGACGCGATGTTACAATGTTATTGCCAGTTACATGTTACAATGGGCCTCATATTACAATGGGTTTCATGTTCAATGGGTTACATGTTACACGCTGCGCGGTAACCGCGGCACAATACAAATAAACTCGGGAGATTTCAACTCTAAGTGCATAATATTTTTATGAATAAATTATATATCTTACCCTCAGTCGGCCGCTTTTAAAGCATACGGGAAATATAAACCTATGACTATTTTTCTTTATCATAGGATATATATATATATATATATATATATATATATATATATATATATATATATATATATATATATATATATATATATATATATATATATATATATATATATATATATATATATATATATATATATATATATATATATATATATATATATATATATATATATATATATATATATATATATATATATATATATATATATATATATATATATATATATATATATATATATATATATATATATATATATATATATATATATATATATATATATATATATATATATATATATATATATATATACATACATATACATATATACATATACATATATATGTACTCGTATGTACTACCACGTTTAGCTGTTGCGCAGAGTTAATGAAGAATGGAAAGCACGCATAACCAATATGTGTAATTGTGCAATGCAATGTGATGATATTTAAAAAAAAAACTTAGATTCATCAATGCTTTCGAAAACAATGAAATTGACAAGTGATTACATATGTCAAGAAGCATTTTGTCTACAATGAGCAACGTTTAGTATTTTGTATGTATCTTTTACGTTCAACAGATGGCACTGCCATTACTGTCAAAATAGGTAAAAGCACCTGTCACAAGTGTGTAGGTAAGTAGGTATATACATATAAACACGCAAGTATTCAAATGCAATGTTCGATAGAAATATGTGTGTCGTTTTTACGTTCAATATTACGCTACCATTTCGACCTTTTTCACCAAATTATTATTCTTACCTTTCATATCATTTGAATGTAAAGTTATGTGAAAATTTCACAGCAATCCGTAAATTACTTATTTTTGTGTTCAGTTTGGAACCTCACAAAGATTAAACATCGTGGAAATTTCTTTTCAGGCCGAAAGCATATTGTTACGATGTGTGATGTATGTGATCTAGTTACTTAGCGAGGGACGTGGAAGATTACAAGGCATAAACATGATAACAAAGAACGCTGCAGCGATTTTCTCATCATGTGACATCACATGTCGCGTCACGTATTACGTCACACAACAACTCTTTTTTATAATCGTAGTTGTATTTCAATTAGAGCTGTGAGTGTTTGCATAGTAACAAATATAAAATAAAAATTGTGAAATCTAGATTCTACAATTGCATGTACAAAAGATTGAAAGATTATAAAGAAAATTTTACCTCCTAAATTTATCGATTTAATACGTTAAAACAACGTTATTTTCACACCAGCGAAAAATAAAACACCAGCGTTTTATAACTTTTCTTTTTTCTTTGTGAATAAAAATGAAAATGCTCGTTCATAATCTTAAATCGCCTCACGTAATTCATCGATTACTCAGAAATTTTAACGCAACGTTGCGTTTGAGTACAGGTAAAACATTATTTTTAACTGCAATGGCAGCGTTATCTGTTGAGGGTAAAAATAATACACGCGGGTAAAAATAATAAACATTTTTCATGTTGGACACCGTGTTTCTTGACTTTGCTGTCACTTAGACTGTGACGGGTGAGAATAGATTTTTGTAAAAATTGATTTTCAACACAAATTTTTCATTATTTCGTACTGTTATTTTAAACGATTTAAATATTTTTATCGCTTGAAAAGAATTGTGCATTTGAACATATTGGAAATTTCATTTTTTCCATTTAACTAAACGGAGCCACAGTATCGCGTGGTCCAGTACATCCGATTATAAATAAAATATCAAAACATGTACATTTCAGTTGAAGCCGTTAGTTCTGGATATTTGCGTTGGGTACGCTGTTTTGTTAACGTTTGCCCCTTTCAAATAACGCAAGTGCCGGAAATTCTCAACATGTGCAAGCGACGTGGACCCACCCTGTAGCGCTACACCTGTCTGCTGTTTACCCCGTACTAGGCACCCCGGCTGCATCGGGTAAGGCTTTGTGAGCAAGTTGTATCAACGTTATGAAAAATGACATACGGAACTTAGACGCATCCCCACGCTTTGTTTAAGTCGCGGGCGCGGTACTGAATCTTGGGTATTATTTTCTCGAAAATGTGAAACTGTGAAGCGATGAAAACGTGATGAGAATACCATTTTTTGTGAAATACCAGTTTATGGAAAAAAATAAATGAAAGAAAAATGAGGAGTAAAATAAACATTTTTAGCATCTCAACATAGATGAAGGAAAAAATGGATATCTGGGTATTTGCAGGGAGGGTTTACGACATTTATGACTTTACATGAGTGTAACATTCAACATTCTACCCATGATTCACAACCACACTACTTAAACTTTTGGAAATTAGGATGTTTAGGAAGGAAGAAAAATACATCCATAATCAATCTCGTCAATGAAATATTAAGTCAAAGTATAAACCGCATGAAAATCTAAAATCAGTATGTAAAATAATCCGGGTACGGATCTTGCATACAAATAATATGTAAGAGGGTTTTTGCTAAATAATAGTTTTCTCAATCCAACATAGTTGCTCTTGTGAACTATGTACAGGCAACGTCACGTATTCCAAAAATTTGAGCAGTGTGGTTGTGAATTATGGGTTAAAAATAATAATAAATTTGGATAACTTATATAGCGCCATTTTCGTAAAAAAAATACCTCAAGGGCGCTTCAGGGTTGTCAATTATTGAATATTGCACGTGTGTAAAGTGATCATTAAACCAGCCTATTACAGATAATAACCCCTGTAAATATCCAAACTTCCACAATGTTCTCGGTTAATGTTGAGATTTCATAAAAATGTAAAAAATAACTCATAAATGGAAAAAACCCAGATTTGTGAACAAGTATTTGGACGCCCTCTAATAAAATATTGTCTATTAAAATTGTTATTTTTTAATATAAAATTTATATAGGAAATACCACAAATTTAGTGGTATTTACTGAGCGAATGGATAACGAGAGAATGACTAAGAAAATATATGTGGCGAATGTGAGAGGGAAAACAGAACGAGGATGACCGAAAAACACTTGGTAAGATCAGATCAATCAGAACCTAAAATTTGGCGGTGTCAAAAGTCTACGTAATCGGAGGGCATGTATGGCTAGATGTATGGATGTGAAGGAGGCGAGGAGTGTATGTCAGGACAGAAGAGTGTGGCGTTCCATCCTACCCCTGCGGGGAAACGGCGTGATGGTAGTAGTAGTAGGAGTAGTAGTACTAAATAATATATTTACTTTGTAAAACTTAAATTTAAATTTGGTAAGTTTTTTCCACAAAGTGACTGACTGATAATTATTTTATGGTTTTACAACCCAAAATCATTAAATTAAAACATCAAGTTTCTTCAGTAAGTTTTGTACTGGTGAGTTTTTTCCACAAAGTGACTGACTGATAATTATTTTATGGTTTTACAACCAAAAATCATTAAATTAAAACATCAAGTTTCTTCAGTAAGTTTTGTACTGGTGAGTTTTTTCCACAAAGCGACTGACTGATAATTGTTTTATGGTTTAACAACCAAAAATCATTAAATTAAAACATCAAGTTTCTTCAGTAAGTTTTGTACTGGTGAGTTTTTTCCACAAAGTGACTGACTGATAATTATTTTATGGTTTTACAACCAAAAATCATTAAATTAAAACATCAAGTTTCTTCAGTAAGTTTTGTACTGGTGAGTTTTTTCCACAAAGTGACTGACTGATAATTATTTTATGGTTTTACAACCAAAAATCATTAAATTAAAACATCAAGTTTCTTCAGCGTTCTCAGGAAAGATTAAATCAATATTGTCAAATATAAATGCGCATGTAAAAACTTTGATTTTTCATCATCAAAATGTATGGCTTATGATAAATAGCCATCCAGAATAACAAGCGTCTAGAGAAGCACAACTTGCCCCTACATATTTAGCTGACTTAGTCCTTTCAACAATTTACAATGTAACTTTACGCTGTACGTAGTTGGGAGCATTAACTCTTTTCCGTGTAGTTTTTGTTAGTACCTACTGAGAATTAAAGGCCAAATTAGGTTCGGCAGCGGCCAACAGTCCGGCTGAAAAAACTTGTTAAAACTTACTTTTGTACATTTTGTTATAAGTTTTAACCTGCCGCCGACAACTTTGTAAATAAGCGAAACCTATTTGACTTCAACTAAAATGGTAAATATATCATTTATTATTTACGCACCGTTTAATCCTTGTAATTTATTAGGTAAAACTGTTAAATGTTCTTTTCTTGAATGTTTTTAGCAGATACTTTGTGGCACATTTTATAAACTTTATAAAATAAAACAACTTTCGTAAGGGAAGGGTAATTAACTGTAACCTTTAAATCTTTTTTAGATTCAAAGGTTATGACTTAAACTAAAATGGTAAATATATTATTTATTATTTATGCACCGTTTAATCCTTGTAATTTATGGGATAAAACTGTCAAATGTTCTTTTCTTGAATGTTTGTCGCAGATACTTTGTGGCACATTTTATAAACTTTATAAAATAAAACAACTTTCGTAAGGGAAGGGTAATTAACTATAACATTTCAATCTTTTTTAGATTTAAAGGTTATGACTTTAACTAAAATGGTAAATATATCATTTGTTATTTATCCACCGTTTAATCCTTATAATTTATGAGATAAAACTGTTAAATGTTCTTTTCTTGAATGTTTTTCGCAGATACTTTATGGCACATTTTATAAACTTTATAAAATAAAACAACTTTCTTAAGGGAAGAGTAATTAACGATAACCTAACTATGAGTATTTCAATAATTTAGAATTAGTACATAAACTCTAAGGATGACAAGTTTCTTATCGAAACCGGTTGGAAAAAGTACACCAATAAAAAGTGGTAAAAACAAAGTTAAATGTTCGTTTGAAAAATAATCGGTTATGAGGAAAAAACTGAGGCATATAACGAATAAATAATTACGGCTGTAGTAATATTCCTACAAATAAATTACTTACAATGAAATTACTTTTGAAGTTTGAGTATATTTGGGGTCTTCCCCTATCTATTAAACATTTTTCGTTTATAAATAAATCAGAAATATAGATTAACTAAAAATAAAACTAACACACTCTTTAACATTCATCGTTCACTTTGTGTAGTACTACTCAAAAACTCTTCTACATTTGACCTTAGGCAACCGGTCGTGAAGTACAGTTTGTAAGTGGTATTACGCAAATTAAACAATGAATGATAAGGAATGTATTATTTATATATTACCATACCACAAATTTAATAATTCTTTTAATTTACAAAACAAGAATATAACTTGCATTTTATGGATCGAACGAACCTGCGACACTAGTTTTGCAGTGGAACGCCCATCCAACAGCGTCGCATCACAATAACCCTTAAAACATGAAAATAAAAGTCCGCTTTTTCTTACATTTTTCATTCAAAAGTTAATATTATATATATTTATTATTACAATTCCTTTATTTGAATTACCTAAACTAAAACTTCTTTTAACCCTTTTCAGCACCCAATGGTGCATTGGGCACTGCATCATATTGATGCAGTGTTATCTTGATCATTAAGTACATAAAAGCATAGTGATCACGGCACCTTCAGAACGGTACGTAAACACGCTAACCATTACACCACGGAGGCGGAAAAATAATATATATATATAAGAACCAAATAAATGGTTGAATTTTCAAATCATTTGAAATAACTCGATTATTTAACTGTCCCAACCGATTAATGGTGGGCCTAGGGTCTAAAAGCCTGACCCAAAATAGTTATTCTTTATATGGTGCCTAAGTGAATGTTTGAATGAGGCGACATTTTATCACAAATGTAATAAAACCCTCTAATATCATCCCCTTCAACAGGTAAGGGTCACATACAAAGGAAGAGGTAAATTTATATCAAGAAAGAAACCAGTACTCCCAAATCCCACTTCAAATCAACACACCAGGAGTTTTATTACATAGCAGCTATCCTTTTCTGTCTCATTACAGTTCCTTTACGGGAAAAAGAGATAAATATACCATCAGTGGAAAATGAATATACGTACAAAAGTCGCCTTTAAAAATATATTTTTTTACTTTAAAAAAGTGTCTTATTGAGAGAATGATATCTTACGAAAACCCCTTGTACAGCGAATGTTTAAATCGCTTTGTTAAAACCATGCGTCTTAAATGAATTTATGTTTTTTTTATCAAAAGAAAATATTAAGGAATCACAATTTTAAAACAAAAAATATTTTGTAATATTTTTTTTACTTCAAGTCCACTTCTCCAAAATATTCCCCATTGTGATTCATTTGTCTTCTTTCTGTTAATTTTTTTTTTTTTTTGTAAAAATATCAGACCGCAATAGTTTTATTTGAATGACCTGATGATGGAGTTATTATTCCGAAACGGATAGTCACGAATTAGTGTTTATTAAAGTGGTATTACACAAAGTGAACGATGAATGATAAAGAGGGTGTTATATTATCAAACC
This sequence comes from Brachycentrus maculatus, assembly GCF_059751285.1. Classification (NCBI taxonomy): domain Eukaryota; kingdom Metazoa; phylum Arthropoda; class Insecta; order Trichoptera; family Brachycentridae; genus Brachycentrus; species Brachycentrus maculatus. The sequence continues at coordinate 2,311,899 of NW_028281020.1, read as the reverse complement.
ACAAAGTAAATTCTTTTAATACAAAAAATATGTACCACTTTTTTAACATTTCGCTCACTCCTTTCAAGAGCGTCATAAATCAAAAAACTTGTCTTTTCAGGACAACGTTTTTAAAGTTTAAAAATATAACACAATGTATTAAAAATAAATATCAAGCCACTTATTGAACTTTTTACTGCGCAACAGATCTTTTTAGGTAAAACCTGAAGGTTTTATTTTCCATTTGAAAAATGTTTAGTATGTTTAAAAAAATTAATTAAACAATACCTTTTATTCAAAATGTAAAAACAGCATTTTCTGCCCTGTAGCGGGTTAGTATTAAGTTAAAAATATGCGTCTTTTGCTGGGATATAGTACATTTTCTGGGCATTCCGAAAACATGCACAACTGAAAATTGACGATTTTTTATTTATGACGTTCTTGAAAGGAGTGAGCGATTTGTGGTAATATTTTTTCCCATATTTTATTTTATGGCAACTAAACCTATTCGTTTATCTTTCGTCGTTTGTTCTTCTTTGACATGTCACTTTAAAGTCTTTGTAGAATTGAGGGGATTGATGACTATCTTGGCAGGAACAAAGACTATTGAAACCTGTGCTATGCATTTTGAACCAAAGAAAATGTACGTAATGCTTCCAATAAGTCTTTCGGTATAAATGGGCAACGTTCCTGTGAAGATTATACTATCATTTTAACTGGACAAATTGGTCCTCGGAATATAAATTACCCAAGAGAAATAAATTTTAGTGAAAAGCCAAGCTGCTTAAATAATTTATTGAACCGGTGGAAATATTTAACCAGTCCTTGGATAAATGTTTTCTATTTAATACATAGAAGACCACATTATTCTTTTGTGTGAAGTTTAGAGTTTTTGTATTTGTTTTTTTTTTTGTAAACTTGCAAAAAATTATTGAAATAGTGAATACTATATGCAATGCACGATTGGGTGCCGTAGTAGTCGTAGTATTTTTTTAAAGCATTATTGTCGACATCCATAGTGTGGTGGTTTGCACCACGCCTATTGTGCTTGACTTACCGGGGTCGATGCTCAGGGGCCAGAATAATAATATAAAAAAATTTATTCAACATTTATTTATTCTCATTTTTTTTAATATTTAAGCATTTACTTTGTGGTTAGTCATTTTTACGTATTTTTTTTACAAAAATGTTAGTAATATAAGGATATAACCACTAACCGAGATTTTTATATCTACCGGTTGCGAGACGTCTCTTCGTCAGGACAATCACTACCTCAGTATGCAAACAATACTACCCTTCACTACCATAGCACTATTTACAAACTTTTGTGTAGTTTTAATTGTGTAAATAGTGCTATGGTACTGAAGGGTAGTATTGTTTGCATGCTGTGTCAATGATTGTTCTGACGAAGAGGTGGGTACGTCTCGAAACTGGTAGAAATAAAAACCTCGGTACTAACATTTTTGTAAAAAAAAATAAGCAAATATTTTTTTGATATCACCATGCACTGTTCTATGAAGCGCAGGGCTGATCATTTTGCCTTCACATGGTTAACAATCTAGATAACAATACGTTGTTGATAAAGAGTGCCGTTTGCACCAATGTGTACGGGTAAGGTACAGAAGATATATTCAATTCTGTGGACCCTAATGACATTTACCATATAACTCAAAACAAGGTTAACAGTTATTTCTTTATCTACAATACATAATACAATAGTTTAAAGAGACTAGAAGGAATGTGTATTTGATTACGCATTTTTATCGATTGTTGCGCGGTATGATCGATAATCCTGAAATCATCCGGAAGATTGGTCTGTATGTTCCCGATAGTTACCTAAGACAGCGTCGGCATAGATTGTTTCACATTCCTATACACAGAACCAACCTACCGATGGTTATGCCTGTAGAAAGAGGTACAGCTTCGTTGAACAATATCTCATTGACTATTGATTTGTTCCATGTGTCTGAAGGAGTTTTCCGAAGCGGGATTCTTCTACACCTTAAGCAATAGTTCATGCATATATTTTAATGTATACGATTTAATTTTTTTATAGTTTGTAATGTATATGTTAATTGAAATAAATAAATTCAATTCAATTCAATTGAATTGAATTATAAATATTTATTAATGAGTTTTATCAGTGTCCTTTATGATTTGTTCTTAAACCTGTTCGATGAATTGATGCTGGTTTAAATATTTCCTGGTATCTTTTCATCTCGATTTAAAAATGTAAATATTTTCAATAATAAATGCGTTACAAAAGTTTTTTTTTTAATTTAATATATGAAACACGGAGAAAGTGTTTGAAAAATATATACATTTTACTACAATTCTCTTTCTACAGTACACTGTGGTTGTCTTGAACTTCCTGTTTGTTTAAATTTGATACAGTGTATTTATTGATAAAGCTAGTGGCAAACTTGGGCCATGGGGAAATCTCAAGTTGTTGCATGGGGTTGTGTTTACAAAGGCTTTACTCTGCATTCATTGCAAATTCAGACCACTGAATAGTTTACTCCCACCCATAGACTATTCTAATGCTGTCTTCTTAGTATTTATACTAAATGGGGGTATAAGATGCATAGTATTCTCCACCAAAACTGAAGGAGTAAATGAGATATTTTGCGAAATGGGTATCGGATATGATATTCGACGTTAAATTTCTACAAGTTTAATCAAAAATTTGCTACCTTTAAATTCAGAAGCGAGTAGAAGTCCAATTAAGTTCTGTCAGAGTGATTTATTTATGGTTTTAGAAATAGGCTGACGTGTGGTACGATTCTCAAAACATGACAATCAAATATTTTTCTAAACATTAGCAAACACGTCAATAGGGTATTTTTTCAGATCTTTTTCTTCGTTTGTTATCAATTTAAATAAAAATTTTGTGTGAACATAATATGGATAACCTATGACATATTCTCTTTAGTTATACCTCTAAAAACTTTTTTCCTTTGTATATCGTATAGTACAGTATGTATTACGATAATAACACTCTACATAAATACCAATATTTAGAAAAAGGTAGCGTCCATTTTAAAGACGTTTCCTCAAAAAATATTTCACCCATAAAACTACATATAGGAGAAGTACAAATATACGATTTTCCATAGTATATCGTATAGTACAGTATATATCGATAAAACAATCTATAAACCAATATTTAGTAAAGCGTGGTGTCCGTTTTAAAGACATTTTCCTCAAATATTTTAAACTGTAAAGTGACATTATATGTGTAGTGTAAATAAGTGATTTTCTTTGGTATACCGTTTAGTACAGTATATCGATAATAACACTCTAAAAAACAATGTTTAGAAAAACGTGGTGTTCATTTTAAAGACGTTTTCCTCAAATGTTTTACTCTAATGCGGAATTATATGAGTAGTATTTGTAACTTAACTTTATCTTGGTATAACGTACAGTACAGTAAATCGAAAACAATACTCTAAAAACCATTAATACCAATAGCCCCATCCTGGCGTTCTGAATAGGCCCTGTAACCTTTGCATTAGTATGCAGTTTATGTGAAAATACTTTATCACTAGTGCTGTGACACGCGATACGCTCTCCCGTGTCATCGCATCGAAACCTGCTAAGTCAGGTGACGTGCAATTAGTTGATTCTATCCCAAGCGGGATAGATGGGATCTCATCAATTGACGTAATCCTGATTCATGTACGTCTAAATATCAAATCCGGCCTTAATTCGCTACCACTTGCGAATCCATCGATGCTTTTGCTTTACAACTGAATAAACCAAAATAATGATCATCAATGTATTTTTAAATTATCGCACTAAATATCTTCTTCTCCTTCTTTTTGTAGATCCTAGGGATCTGTTTGTGCCTCCGCATGTCGCTCTTGGGATGTTGACTCCCAGCTGTCTTTCCATCTTTTCAGAGGTCTACCTAGTTGTCTGCGTCTTTCAGGGTTACCTTGAAGGGTGATACGTGAAAGTCTGTCTTCTGACATTATTTTTATATGTCCATTCCAGTATCGCCTTCGTTGTCGTCCCCACCTCACGATTTCCTCCGTCTTACACATGCTCCGGATGTCGGCACTTCTTACTCGGTATCGCAATGTGTTTCCGGTTATGGATCGGAGAATCTTCATCTCGGAGGTTCGAAGTCGACATTTTGTTCTAGAAGTATCTGCTCTTGCATCAATCCCATAAGTGGCTATTGGTCGAACACATGTTTTGTATATTTTTATTTTTATTTCTATTCTCATGTGTTTGTTCCTCCACACCCAGTTTCTGAGGCATCCGGATATAACTGCAGCCTTGTTTATTTGTTTCTGGTTTAACGGTTCAGTTGTTTACAACTAATTTGCATCTAACTGGACTTTTTGATATGGTCATGCTTTTAGTCTTGTCAACGGATATCATCATGTCGAAGTTAATATACACTCAAAAAATTATCTGGGAAACTGTTTTAACAGCATCGTATGTTACAAATTTTCCAAAAAATTTATATCGATACCTTTAATCTCAAGTTACATGTTACAAGTAGAAAAATAATAAAAATCTTATTTTAATATTAGACTCAAAATATTTGTGATGCTCTGTAAAACGAAAAAACGATAGTCCAGATTATCAAGTTCTTCTCAAAACTGACAAAATGTGACGAGGTTTTTCTTCATCGCATTGTGTTTATCGGCGGAATACTTTTTTTATACTCTTCACTTAACGTTCACTATTATTTTAGGTATTTTTCAGAATCTGTTCCTATTAATTTTTTAGAAGTCGTTCTAGTTTTGTTTATATTTTTACTAAGCAATGCTTTAAGAGTATAAATACATTTCGCTCACTCCTTTCAACAACGTCACGTATCAAAAAACTAGATTTTTCAGGAGATCGTTTTTTTTTTTTTTTAATTTAAGAGTATAATAAAATGTATTAAAAATAAATATCAAGCCACTTATTGAACTTTTTAGTGTGCAACAGATCTTTTTTGTTAAACCCGAATGTTTTTTCTCCATTTGAAAAATATTTATAATATAAAAAAAAAAGAATTAAACAATTCCTATTTTTCAAAATGCAAAATTAACACTTGCATCTGCTCTGTAGCGGGTAAATATTAAGTTAAAAATATGCCGCTTTTGCTGGGATATAGTACATTTTCTGGGCATTCCGAAAACATTCACAAGTAACAATTGACGAATTTTGATATATGACGTTGAAAGTAGAGTGATCGATATATGTATTTTCCGTTAGTTTGAAATTTGGTATATTAGTTGTTAAAAAATGGTATTGAAAAATGACATGAACAAACATAATTTTTCCCATCAACTTTTTTGGTGGATACTGCAATCCTAAAGTGAAAAAAATTCCAACGTATTTTTAAACGAAACTAAATGAAAAAACTTGTTTGGGAATAATTTCGTATTAAAAACTGGTGCACATTTTTATTTGACGCGATAGTAATATTACATTTCCCGGTTTGTTACAACGAAATTACTATTTATGTGCATAGATACAATTTAGGTCAATATAGAATAATTGCATTTTAAATTTTCATTCAAAATGCATATTGCTTTTATGATAGATGAGAATAGGAGAAACGGGAGCTCGTCTCTTGCAATCATTATTCTCATGAATAAATTTAATTTCATGAAATCCTTAAACAATAATAAAAATTTGTCCGCCTACTTGGTGTTATGGTCAGCGTGTTTAGCTACCGCGCTGGAGGTCCCAGGTTCGTTTCCCAGGGGGAGTGAAAATAAATATTAGTGATTTTACACTGTAACATTTATTTAATATTGCCCTGGACTGGTTCCTGAAGCGCAAGAGTGATCACCTTACCTTCATGTAAGTAATGATCAAGATAACACTGCGTCAATTCGATGCAGTGCCCTATGCACTATTGGGTGCGGATAAGGGTTATAATAAATAGTAACAATGCTAATACTAGATATTTAATTTTTATTTAACAATAATTTCTTTAACAATAGTAAAAGCTATTTTTTTTAATACTTCACAGTTAAGGCCCAGCATTCGTTAAATCGCAAATTATTTTTTTCAAAACCCAGGTTACATTTGAAGTAACTGATTTTTTTCTTTAAACACCGTTTTTATGTATTAAGAAAATAAGTTTTTCTTCGAAATAAATATATGGTTTTTGAAATAAAAGAGTTATTGATGGGTAAAGAGTTTAATAAAAGAAAGATAAAAACTCTTATCAGCACCCCAATGGTGCATAGGGAACTGCATCATATAAACGCAGTGTTATCTTGATCGTTAACACATAAAGGAAAGGTGATCAGGCCTCCGCTTCAGGTTACCAGTTCAGGGTAATATTGAGTAAATATTAAAGTGAATAAATCACTTATATTTATTTTACCTCCCTTGGGAATCGAACCCGGGACTTCCAGAACGGTAGCCGAGCGTGCTGGCCATTACACTACGGAAGCGGACAAAATAATAAAATATATATGTATATATATGTATATATATATATATATATATATATATATATATATATATATATATATATAAATATATATATATAAATATATATATATATATATATATATATATATATATATATATATATATATATATATATATGTATATATATATATATATATATATATATATATATATATATATATATATATATATATATAAATATATATATATATATATATATATATATATATATATATATATATATATATATATATATATATATATATATATATATATATATATATATATATATATATATATATATATATATATATATATATATATATATATATATATATATATATATATATATATATATATATATATATATTCTTCGAAATACATATATTCTAAAAAACAAAAAATGAGCGTGAAGACACGTGCAGCCCTGAACGCGGCCGAGTGCAATCTGAGTTGAACTGTTGAGATAAAAGCCTTAATTGTAGTGCATTAAAAAATAAAGAGCATTTGTATATGTACCTTAACTGTGGAGGTCCTCAACAAAACGTTACATTTCCATTATAAATTAAAAGTAATCAGGAATTCTAGCTTGTAAAATTGTTACGTTTTGGTGCGATTTAATGATTTCATATTGGTTTAACACAGGATTGGTCACATTTTTCGCAACTTTTATTAAGATTTCGATAGAATACAGTAAACAACAAAGATTGGCATTTAACACTATTATTCTAGTTCTACTTATAAAACCTATACCCTTATACCCTTTACTATGACTAAATTAAATTGTATACCCACACACAGGCCATGCCTTTGTGGGTTTTTTTTGTATTCATTTTTATATTTTATTCATATTTTTTCTTGTATTTGAATTTATGTTATGTAATGCAAATGAATTTAAAAAAAGGAGAAAATAAAGAAGATTTCTTTTTGTAATATTGGAAATGTAACGTTTTAGTGAGGACCTCCACAACTATAATGTATTAAAAATTTATATGTCACTTGTTAGTCGCATCCTAGGTTACGTTGTCATTGTCATTGTTATCTCATGGCACCACTCACAGTCTCCATTACTGCATGAAACGGAGACTTGCAAAGTGTAGACATTGAAAATTACTGCCACGGTACAAAGGTACTTGGAGTAATTCAAGCGCATAATTCAATGCCCAGCATCCCAAAGGGTTGAGAAGTAGGATATTATTCGAAAATTTATTATCATAGGATATTCTCTCCGGGCGAACTTCTTCGGGAATTAAATAATATTAAATTTCGTGTAATCAGACGACTTATTAATCCATTTGAATAAATGACAATGTACATAAGTGTTCGTTGGTTCAAAATATTTCATGTAGTGTAAATAATTCATTTTCTTTGAAATTCGACATAAGTTTTTACTCGAATAAGAACGTGTTTTTTATATACACCTGTGATAGATAACGATATGATATTTTGAACAAAAATTTTCACCGAAATGGCAGCGCCATCTATTAAAGATCACAGTAACACAAGTTATATTAAACATTTCTCTCGATTACATTGTTGTTGTTTTTTTTTAATTCTAACGTTTTTTTCATAAAATACAATATAACGTCCAATTTGTTTGGTAAAACTTCCATTTTGGTTTGTATGGCTTCCAATTTGTTTTGTAAAATATTCGATTTGAAGTAAAAACCCTGTTATGTTAAAAATACGAAAAAGAAGAACATTCTGTTAATACTTTGACGAGAAATTTGTGCTTCAAAATAAAAACGAATTCAATCAATGAGACACACTTTTTCGGCGAATATTTTAGCTCGATCGATCTTCGTAAGTTATGCCCACAACCCACGGACTCATAAAGGAGATTTTAAAAATCATATTGTAACCCGATCTTCAGGCGCAAGCCATTAGGTAAATTGAATTTCATTTATTGATCATTGAGTTTGTATCTCTTGCGTGTTTCGTGTTTCATCCCTTATCGTTCCCGTAGAGATCCCATGGGGGCAAAAAAAATCATCCGCAGCAAAAAGACGGGCATCCATTTTAACTCTATACTTTGTGGGTACGTTTATCCTCCCTTCTCGCGATACTAACAAAATAGGGTAGACTTTCACTTACTGGCCACACTTTTTTCGATGATATTAGAATTTGTTATTCTGGATGGACCGTTCTATTTTAAACTAGTTCTACCCAGCCACGTGCTGCTTTGGTTCAGTCTGGTTTAATGGAAAGAAAGGAAAAGAGATATTTTTTAATGTTTCAATTCACAATGAGAATAATATTTTGGCGACTTTTAAGAAACACACTGTTTTCATGTGTAATGTTTATTATTGCTTGTTTTGCTATTTCATTGAACAGAGGGCGCTGCAATTTAAATTGAAACGCAATTAAAAAAAAAAACCCTGTTGAAGGTAAAAACAACTGTCGCATTTATATTTGTATATGAATGCAACGTTTTGTCAATATCCTAAGATTTTCAACACACTAACATTTACATTTTTATTTAAATAAATCATGTAAATGTAAATGTATATATTCTCTATTTTAAAATATATATTTTAAATGTAGCTATTCATACATGATTTTTTTTGACATCCTAACATAGGTGAAGAAGAATATGGAATTTTAATTGATATTTACAGTGACAGACCTCCTTATTATTCGTCATATATGTTGAGAAATTTAATAATTCAATGTTTTCATAGATAAAATCACTATGTATATGTCTTAAAAATCACATTTCTTAAAATTTAAATACACGGATTAAAGAAAAACAAAAAAAAAGTTACAAAGACAAAAAATTCTATGACAAAATGAGCTCATAGTATAACCGGAACATACTCGCATGTCTGATCTGCCCCAGGATTTAAACTCGATTTCTCTAATGTCCTATCAGGTGATCTAACAAAGCTGCCCAGACATTAAAACCGAGAAATTGTGGTATTCCTGCATTCAATAAAAAGTAACTCTCTCTAATATAGACCTTAACAAGTAAAAACTTTCACAAATTAACTGCAGAGGGCCACGTGCAAAGCATTAGATTTTTATCGAATGAGCCTTATTTAAAAAAATAATAAAAATAAAATATTTCTTCTTACCCTTATGCGCATCCAATAGCGCATGGTATTGACGCAGTGTTATCTCAATCGTTACTTACGTGAAGGCAAAGTGATCACTTCTGCGCTTCAGGAACTAGTCCAGGGTAATATTAAATAACACTCTCCTTCATACATCGTTCCCATTGTGTAATACTACTTTTGTATTATATTACCAAACCACAAAGTTGACAATGCTTTTAAAATACAAAATATAATATTAAATAAATATTAGAGTGTAAAATCACTAATACTTACTATCACCCCCCCCCCCCTCTGGGAATCTGGGAGGCGGACAATCATCTCGTCCTGTATTAAGGTACATTAAAACAATTCACGCGATCTAGGGCTGAATATCATGTTTTTAATAAATTTTTTACTCAGTAAATACCACTATTTCTTTCTATTGAATATCAAGATTTACTTTCAAAGCACCAAAAAAATTGCCTTGGAAGTAAATCTTGATATTCAACCCTAGAAATATATGGTAGAACATAAATAAGTTTTTTTGAATTGACCTTTCATTAAAGTTTAAAAATTAATACAAATAAATAGGTATGTACTGTACGCAGGTAAATATAACATGTAACGTATAAACTAATGTGCGCCATAGAGTAGTGAGATGAATCTCATTTAGAATTCCATTTCCCATGCAAATATCTGACACTTTACCTTAACCACTGCTTCGAGCTTGAAACTTTTACCATATTTTACCTATTCTGCATCTTTCATCTTCGAAGAAACTTATCCGATACTTTTGGAATATGCCGCCAGAATATTAATTTTCCTTTCGAGTATCCAAAGATATTGTGCAATATCTTACTTTGTAAATAAGATTAATATGCAGATCCAAAGTTTATGAATGCAATTTAAACCAATAAATGAAAAAAGTATTTGGTTTTTTGGAAATCTCCAAAAATAACTCCAAAGTGGAAATTTTTACAGAACTCCTAGATATGCTGATATCAATCCTATGATTTTTTGGACATCTCATCAAAGATGAAGAAGAATATGGAAGTCTGTGCATTTACGGGGCTGAAGACCGTCAAAGGCTGCTTTTAGTGATCACTTTACACACGTTTAACATTCACCAATTCTACCCATTACTGACAACCACACTACTCAAATTCTTGGAAGTTCTATATGGTATATATGAACCAATTTTAAAACATTGTTCTTGAATCACTAGAACTTCACAACATCACTAGAGACATATATCGGTGAGATGAGAAGAAGCTTTTTATTGAGCAGAAACTCTTTTTTTTTTACAAAAAATAAAATGAAAAATACTTCCATAATTGAGATAATCCAGATTTGTGAACAAGTATTTGGACACACTTAAAATATTGTCAATCTAATGACATTTGGGTTTACAACCACCATCTATGTTTGATTGAAAAAGTATACATATACATACATATATATATATATATATATATATATATATATATATATATATATATATATATATATATATATATATATATATATATATATATATATACATATATATTTATATATATATATACATATATATATATATATAAAAATATATATTTATATATAAATATGTATATATATATATGTATATATATATATATATATATATATATATATATATATATATATATATATATATATATATATATATATATATATATATATATATATTTATAATGCTTGGGTTTTTTGACAATTATGATTGCACCGTGGATCTCCATTTAACTATTTATGTATTGTATTGGGTAGGCACGTAATGTTATGTTCAATATTAATCTGCAAGTATAATTGAGATGCAAATTGCTGATTGGATATCGATACTAATTGCGGTTTTGTTTCAATAGTAACACGATTAATGGTGCTGATCGATCGTGTACAAATATACATTTGCAAAATTGGAATTTGAGTATCTCTCTTATTATATTGATAAAATAAAAATCTTAGTATTATTGCACTTTTTTTTTAAATAGCCTTCGATGATTTTATAGTATTCTGTTTACATATCATTTTAAAAGAAAAAAATAAATTATATTTCAATCATCATTCAAAAATACATGATACATTTAGGAGTTTAAAAAACCTTTAGATTCTAATGAAAGGTTTATACAAAAGGAAGGATCTGGGTATTAACAAGGTTAACTAGTTTACATGCTTACTTTAACCACCACTCAAACCCGACGACGACAGGTCATAAACCAGCAAATATCCAGACTTCTATTTTCTCATCTCAACACACTTCAAATACCTTATCTGAAATATCCATAAATTCTCAAATATATATAATAGTAAAAAATTCATGATAATCTATTAACAAAAGTACCACTGGTATTTTCTTATAAGGAATTTTAACTGACATTTACGAAGTCATATGTGATACCTATAAACTGTTTGGATTCTTCTTCAGACCCTTAGCTGCACCCCAATGGTGCATAGAGCATCATATAAACGCAGTGTTATATTGATCGTTAACACATAAAGGAAAGGTGATCAGCCTTGTAGGGTTATATTGAATAAATATTTGAGTGAAAAAATCATTTATATTTATTTAACCCCCCCCCCTGGGAATCAAACCCGGGACCTCCAGAAGGGTAGCCGAGCCATGCACTATGGAGGCGGACAAAAACTGTTTGGATAAGTGTTATAAAACAATACTCTCCTTATGATGTTCTCACGCCAATATTATACTAACGTTTTAAATAACGTAATTTAAAAAAATACTTGCCTGAATTTATTACTAACCTTTCGCTGTGATTTTCTTCCACAAAAATATCACTGGAATCCTAAATCGTGTCTTGACTTAAATTAATAGCAATCTAGAAGCAAATTTTGATAACAAAGCACAACGTTAGACGCTTAAAGAGCAGCTGACATAAGTTTGAATCTCCCAGCTTTATTATCATATCTCTTTACAAAGGTTGTTTGGAAAGTTTTCCCATCCCCTATTTGAGGAAATGTTCATGTTTATATAAGGGAAACTAGAAATCTTGTAAGGAAACAACTGCGTAATAATATATTTGATTACATTACATTGTGTTAATACGTATGTACCATATGAGGGTACCTACGTATTAGACACAAATTCAGTACTCTCCACTGAAGGGTATTTTTGAATATGGTTTACAATCAGGTTATTTAATTAACTCAACTATCAATCACACCGCTTTCTGCAGGAGTAGGCAGAGAAAATAGAAAGCCACACCAATTTGTCTTTGTAAACATTATTCGCCTCTTCCACGTGCATGCATTTCCTCGTACATACTTACCGATTATTCCGACTCCTGACACGACCTTTGTAAATTTAAAAACAGTTTGTAGAGTTTGAACTTTTTTTTGGTGATTTGGTGAAGATTTTAAAAAAAATTTGATCTTTAGGGAAGAAGATAATTGTGTTAGCTGATTAACTAATAAAACTTATTATAAATTGCTTTGAAATTACAAAAGTTATACCGACGTAAGAACGTTAAAAGTTTTAAACTTCAAATGTATTGAAATTGGTAAACAAAGTACTTAATCCATAATTTACAATATGATAATAACTAAAGCTTTCCCTAAACTCTCAAATTTAGTCATATTTCATGTAGGTTTTTTGATGATGATGTTGAAAATGCTGAAATACTTGTCACAAAAGATTAAATAAACAGAGATATTTATAATTTCTTTCCCAAACCTCATACGAAAATAATGGTGCATAGGGCGTTGCGTCGTACAGACAAAAGGTTATCCTTATCGTTAATTGTATTAAAGCAACGTAATTAGTCGCGCGTTTCTTTGACTAGTCCAGGATGATATTAAATAAATATGAGAGTGAAATTCACTTTAATATATTTAAACCCCCTGTGGAAATCGAAACAAGGACCTTCAGCGCTGAAGACAAACACGATTACCACTACAGTACGGAGGTAGACAAAGTGATATTTCCCTGGTAAAAGTTGAAGTTAATAGATATTACTATGAAGTGACTGTTAAACCAATCAATAAAAAATGACTATCAATCAATTCATTATCATCTTTTATAGTAGAAACTGGATTTTTTACCTTACGGATGATTTATCTATATTGAAGGTGTCTTAACTTGAGATGAAATAAATATATATTTTTTGTACAAAAGAATATAGAAGTCTGAGCATGCAAGGGCTTACAACCTGGCATTCTGGATTTTAAGCCCTGAAAATATCAGACAACCATCTTTCGGATATAAAAAAAAGATGTTTTATCTCAAGTCGGGACACCTAAAATAAGAATTACCGTGTTAGTCAAACCACTTTTTTTAACAACTTTCAAACTCCCTTTACTTGCATTTTAATATTGTATTACCTCTATTATATTGGATCACAAGGAAAAGTATACAAGTTTATTTACCCATGCTTAAGTTGAGAGTATTGGCCCGGAAAATGTTAAGAAAAATAATACACGAAATAAGCTAAAAGGATTGCATGAAAATAGGACAACCCGACTGTATGTAACCCTTGCTGTACTGTTATTCTAAAGAGAAAGGCTTTCTCGTAAAATATTTCTTTATTGAAATATAACTTCAATCGGCTTAATGCAAAGTATTTTTATTCAAAATGCATTTTTAGGGAAAGAAATACGCATTAAAAACGTATTATCAAAATATATAATGGTTTAATCGTCACTATACGTGGAAAATATTTCTATATCGCGAATGCCGCGGGTGCCAGTCCCGAGATATTTCTTAGTCTGTCCGTACATAAGTCGCTTTCAGAAAAATTGTACATAAACCGGATGGTCCTCTGACATTACAGTTACTGATATGTATATATATATATATATATATATATATATATATATATATATAATATATTTATATATATATATATATATATATATATATATATATATATACATATATATATATATATATGTATATATATATATATATATATATATATATATATATATATATATATATATATATACATATATATATATATATATATATGTATATATATATATATATATATATATATATATATATATATATATATATATATATATATATATATATATATATATATATATATATATATATATATATATATATATATATAATATATATATATATATATATATATATATATATATATATATATATATATATATATATATATATATATATATATATATATATTTATGTATAAATATATATATATATATATATAAATATATATATATATAAATATATATATATATATATATATATATATATATATATATATATATATATATATATATATATATATTTATATATATATATATATATATATATATATATATATATATATATATATATGTATATATATATATATATATATATATATATATATATATATATATATATATATATATATATATATATATATTTATATAAATATATATATTTATATATATATAATATATATATATATATATATATATATATGTATGTATGTATATGTACCTATATATAATATTATTTACAAATATTTCAATTTCATACTATTTTCGTGAGTCTAAGCTGCGCATTGTTTAAAATACGAGTAGGTATCGAATTGTGGTCAAGTGGGTATGAACCCAGAAACTTTGATACAGAGTTCACGACACGAACCACAGGAACCGACACGGAATTTCAAAGATAGTTAAGTTTAAATGCGTCTCTATCTATATACAGTATATCGTTATATTGGTTACAGAAACATCTGTGAATTATTTCCCACATTACAAATATTGTAAATAATTGAGCCATTAGGCAAAATACAAATAAAATTATCTCAATGTATTTTAATTTTTGTTAACAGCTTACATTTGAAATAGAAATTCAAACTGTGGCAAAGTGGTGTCAAACCCAGAGAATCGGAGTCCATGGCACTAACCACGGAACCACAAGTCAACTATATTGACATTACCAGCATTCGAAGTAGGTAGATAACATACTTGTATACTTGCGTTTCCATACCACCAATTATTGTATTATGCCATTTTTTCATTCAAATTCACTTTTGGGTGTAGTTTGTTGATTGATTCTATTTTATCTTGCACCGTGATACCTGCCATCTAATTATGTAAGAGGTTAAGTGATTTTTTGCAAAGCTTTTTTTTTACTAAAAAACATTTAAATTTATCGAGGAAAGTAATTACATTATAATATATACATTCATTTTAAAATTCAGAAACTCACCAAGCCACTTTATGTGTCTTGTTGGTGCTTCTTTGGAGTTCTTTTCACATACGTTTTTTTATTCTTTTGATATACTTTAACATAATGTACACAAAAAATCAAATAAAAACAGTTTTACAATTTTCATAGTATTAACTGTTAAAATTAATAAAGAAATTTCTTGTTTTTTTACCACTTGAGTTTATTTAAGACAACTAGTTTCGGAAGCTAGGCTTCCATCTTTAGGTATAAATATAAACTGTCTCAATGTAGTTTACATTTAGACCAGAAGATGGAAGCTCAGCTTCCGAAACTGTCTTTAATAAACTCAAGTGGTAAAAAAAAAACAAGTGTTTTCTTTAAAAATTTCAACATGTCTTACCAAAAAGTAAATGCAGAAACAATAAAAAAAGTTTTAACTCTCAATCATTTACCCATTCCTTTATTCTGCCTTTGTTCCATATTTTATTTTGATCTCTTACCTCCGTCGGCAACAAATTAAAAATGTTTGGAACTATATATTGAAGTTTTCTACTTCCATATTAATTGTTAATTCTTGGTACCATCAACCCTTTGTATGTAAATCGTGTATCATTGTTGTGTACTAAAATAATAATAAGTTTAAAGTATAAATAGTAATAAGTTAATGTGTAATTTGTCACATTTATCATTTAATGGAAAATACAGCCATTTCATAGATTGAAAATTGTTTGGGTTGCGCCATCTGGCTTAAGGATTTTTCTCACGTATCTTGTGAAATACTTGCAATCCTGTATATGTGTAGTAGCGTATAGTTTAAGGAACAGGAAATGCTTTGGATTCAAGCCAGAAAAAGTATTAGTGCTGGATTTTCTTTGCAATTTCAAGACCAAGGAAAAGTATCCGAAATAACGCTTGAAATCTAGATATAATTTCACACAACATCCGAAACGTTTCAAAGTATAAATTCTAATGGTTCTGCTAACATATTCGTCTTTCATTTTGCACTATCTTATGATGTCTGTTTTGTTTTTAAGAGAAAAATAAGCGATGGCGATGCATTCCTATCTAAAGAAATAATAACTTTAAAGTCATATATCGTTCACTCCTATCAACAACGTCATATATCAAAAAAACTTGATTTTTCAGGAGAGCGTTTTTAAAGTTTAAAAATATAATAAAATGTATTTAAAATAAATATCAAGCCACTTATTGAACTTTTTACTGTGCAACAGATCTTTTTAGGTAAAACCTAAATGTTTTTTCTCCATTTGAAAAATACTTAGTGGGTATATTTAAAAAAATAATTACACAATACCTTTTCTTCAAAGTGCAAAAACAACACTTTCTGCCCTGTAGCAGGCAAATATTGAGTTAAAAATGTGCCTCTTTTTCTGGGAAATAGTACATTTTCTGGGCATTCCGAAAACATGCAAAACTGAAAATTGACGATTTTTGACAAATGACTTTGTTGAGAGGAGGAAGCGATATGATAAATTTATTTATTGAGTAATAAAAATTCTTTAAAAACTTATATATTTGAATGAGGAAGTAATAAACGAATAAAAATAATGTGGAAAAGAATGAGTAAGAAAGAAACAGTAAAAAAAGTTTATTAGGCGCATATAGTTGGAAATAGGAGAGAAGAAGAACGAAAAAAACTTGTCATGGTCAAGTATTTCAAATTCTTGAAACTGGTCAGGTCAGGGGTTGTAATAATCTGCCGTTATGTATGAGGAAATGCTTAAATGTGAAAGAAACGAAGAATGTTTGAAAGACAGAGTGGTGTGGCGTTCTTTTCTCCCTGCCTACCTATGCGGAGAAGCAGCGTAATGATTTTTTAAGCAAAAGTTCAATAAAAGCTGTTTTATTTTAATGAGTGATAACTGTTTAATACAAAATATGCATTTGGTAAATTACTTGAGTATATTTAAAATTTTGTTTATTTAAATAAATGGTTGGTGTTAAGATGTCAAAAATAAAAACAAATCTTTCAGAGCTACTATAGTAGGTACCTTTTGTCGTTGAATAGGAGCAATAAGTGAAGATTGTATTTTTCCTGAGAATTTATTCTCTTGTTCTTTGGATTATTTAGATATTTCAGACAAACTTCCATATTCATATGTGTAATATTTTTCGAGATACAGCCCTGGGGTATACGAAAAATCCACCCTCACACAGGACTGGGAGGTGACGCATATTTTTTGTGATGTAAAGTTTTTGTACGATTTTAAAGGTTAAAGTTGAACCACCCAGGCGACCTATTTTTATTTGAATGCGTTACCCTGGATGGGCACCTGTAGCCTAAAACTGGCCGTATTATCAACCTCTAATCGATGATCGATATAACCGTCTAGAATAATTCTACGAAATGTTAAAGGTACATTTGGTTAGTTAACAGTAAACACTCTTGTACAAAACGGTGACCCATACCACCTACCATAGGTTCAATTGATAAAGGGGCCCAGCCACGCCCATACTAACCTTATATTGGAACTTTAATACTTGAAAAGAATCGTAAGCAATCTATTTTTTGGAGTTATAATTACAAAGTTTTTTTTTTATTATTTACCTAAAACTGCAATATTATCTAAGATTTTTTTATCTCAATGCCAATTATGGTAAAGAAATAATTGAATAACCGATTTTTTAAATGGAAGATCTTATAAATTTTGTCCATTTTTAAATTAAATTCTACTTGGTTATTACCATATTTTCTTTAAATATATTGTTACATGATTTTTGATGCATTCAATATTATTATTAAATACCTTAATTAAAGCTTAGTCTAAATTTTAGGGTTGTGTTCTTGATACGTTGAAGTACATATGAAGTGGGATAAGGAGCTATTTTTTATTTTTTTATCAGTTGATACATTGATAATAGTATGGAGGTATTAATGATAGTTATTTTGTGAATTATGTGTTGATTATTATATATATTTTGTATGTATTATAATTGCTTAAAAATTTAAACTTTATGACTATTCGTATTATTTTTTGCAGGAAATTAAAACACGCAAATTGAATAGATTTTACGTTACTGTGGTAATTCTAAATTCTAATTAAGTTAAACATGGATGGATTTAACCACAAAGCAGTAAATATTTATTTCTCTCAGATTTTTTTTTATTTTTTTTTTTTTACTGATAAATGTTTAAAACGACGTATACTATTTTACACAATGAATAGATTTTGTGTATTTTTTTTTAAACTCTGTAAATATTACCAGAGAAAACAATTTTGAAGGGGTTATTGGAGAGGGTTGGTTAGGGAAGTAGGTACCCCAAAACTCTTAAAAACTAAAGTCAATCCGACTATAAAAACATATTCCTGTACCATATTTCATATTCATCATAATACTGCGATCGCGTACATAGTACAAAGTAAGTCGATATTTATGTCATGGTGTGTCCCAATTTCAACTTAATTTTTCTTGGAGTTGAGCTTTGATATTACCCTTTTCCCCTTTTCCTTCCTCCCGTCTCTCTTCCAGGTATTTATATTTAACGACATACGTGAAATTTGTAAATGGAATGTTACAATTACCTGTATTTTTTATTATATTGTCAATATTTTATATATTTTATCGTGTATTGTTAATGTTTTTATGTAACTGTTCTGTTAAATTTCCAAATAAATATATTTATTAAAAATTCAAAGGATTTTACTAAAATTCTTAAGAAATGAAAAAACGCCTAAGTGTGTTCTCAGAAGGGCTCCTTGAAAAAATAAAAATTTCATGAATTTCACTGCCTGAAAATAAACGTTTGAAGAGTTCTTTT